>NC_056725.1:1455109678-1455222178 GCF_019279795.1 Protopterus annectens | reverse complement strand
CAACATGTGTTTCAGTTTATGATCAAGTTCTTTATAAACAGCACATTAGACTTTGAAGGAAAAAAATAAGTTATGTACCTACCATAACATCCCATGTTTGTTGTCCTTCATCTCGCCTTCCTTCCTGCTGGTTGGATTCGAAGCCGATCCTCGGCTCTGACTCGGCCAATTTACTAAAGCTCGAGAGATTATACTGGCCCGAGGCTAACCCCTATCCTAACATGCCTAGCAGTAGTTACCCAGATCTTGTTTGTAATAGCCCACACTAGACAAAAATAGTAAATGTAATTTTTACTAAGCTCTTACACATTTAAGGTTAGGAAGGAAAGAGGAAAGACAAGGCATGGTTAAGTAACCTGGTATGTCAACAGGAAACTCAGCCAGTGTAACCAGTGAAGAAATTCCTCTCAATACTCCAGGAAGGGGGAAGGAGGGGGGATGCAAGAAGGAAGGCGAGATGAAGGACAACAAACATGGAATGTTATGGTAGGTACATAACTTCGTTATGTTATGTTGTCCCATCTCGCCTTCATTCTTGCTGGTTGGGACTACGTCCCCAGCACCTGGTTCCAGTGAGCCACCCAAGAACCATGTGCTGGTGACCATGTCCCCAGCACCTGGTTCTTGGGTGGCTCACTGGAACAAACTCTTCAGGACCGTAGAACCAAAGGATGCCCTGTTCTGGGAGACCACATCCATTTTGTAATGAGTGATAAAAGTATGAGAATTTGCCCATGTTGCTGCTGCACAGATTTAATCTAACGGCAATTTGGCTTGGAAGGCAACAGAGGTAGTTAAGGCCCTGGTTGAGTGTCCTCTGGCCCTCCCTGGAAGCTTCTTATTATGCAAATCATAAGAATAACTTATTGGTGTCTGACAGCCACTTTGATAAGGTCACTTTTGAAACAGGAGATCCTTGTTTATTGTCAGCAAATGATACAAGCAATTCATCTGATTTTCTAAGGTATTTGGTCCTGTGTAAATAAAAACATAATTGTCTATGAACATTCAACTGGTTGAGTCTATACTCTGCCTTGTTGACATAATTGGGGAAGAATACAGAAAGCTCAATGGACTGACTCAAATTATACTCTGAACATACCTTTGGTAAGAAGGAAGGATTGGTTCTAAGAGAGACTCTATCTTTTGTGAAAAATGAGATACGGCGGGCAAATAGATAAAGCGTGTAATTCAGAAACACTTCTATCTGAGGTGATGGCAACCAAAAAAAAGGGTTTTCCAAGATAGAAATTTCAGGGGGCAAGATGCTGCTGGCTCATAGGGTGGAAGAACAAGAGGCTAAAACCAAATTTAGGTCCCATGAGGGGGGGGGGTTCTCTTACCAGGGCCTGTAAAAGAGCTGTACCTCATAAAAATGCTCTGCACAGCTTATGGGACATGATGTTAGAGCCCAACTTTCCTACATGAAAATTAGAGATGGCAGCTAGTTGGACCCTAATGGTAGCTGCAGCTGCCCCTCATTCAAAAGTTTCAGCCAGGAAGTCAAGAATCTTGTGAACAGGAGCATGAAGGGGTCAATATTATTACTCTTCGCCCAATAAGAGAACCTCTTCCATTTGCTAGTGTAAATCTTCCTGGTAGTGGGCTTGTGAGAGGATGTGTTGTACTGGCGGGGCAATGTTGGGGAGCCTGGCTAAGACTGGAAGTCGAGAAACCATGCAGTCAGCTTGAAAGTTTGAAGGGAAGGATGGAGCCTGCACGACTGATGTATCAGGAGGTCCGGAACTCCAGTATCCAAGGCTCCACTTGAAGGTGATGGCGGAGAAATGGAAACCATATCTGACAAGGCCAGTAAGGAGCAATAAGGATGAGTTTGCAACCCAGTGATTTTGCTTTCTGAAGTACCTTTGGGATTAGAGGGAAATGAGGAAAGGCATAGAGTAGTCCCGGAGGCCAATCTTGAACAAGTGCATCCCTGGGTGACTGTCCCGGTGGAGGAACTAGGGCGAAGTAGCTGCTGCATTTGTTGTTGAGGGGAGTGGCAAAAAGATTGCAGCATGGCTGGCCCCATTTGAGAAAAATCAAATCTGCAACTTCTTGCTTCACGGACCACTCGTGAGGCATGAGGATAGCCTTGCTGAGCCTGTCTGCTATCCCGCTGGATTTCACAGGAATATGCATCACAATCAGAAAATGTTGGGAAGACATCGTCCAGTGCCATACTTGAAGGGCATCCCAACACAAGGGGTAAGATCTGGTCCCGTTCTGCTTGTTGATGTACCATACCACTGACATATTGTCTGTTTAAATTGCAATGGTCCCGGTAGGTAGAGAGTCTTGAAGTGTTTGCAACGCCAGAAGCACCGCTCTCATCTCTAGAACACTGATGTGCAAATGGTACTTGTGAGGTTGCCACATTCCTTGCACAGCCTGTCCCAGATAATGCCCCCCCACCCTATCTGGGAGGCGTCCATGGTCACTGTGTCTACTAGATGGGGGTCTAAAAAGGGTCTGCCCAGTGTTACCTGGGAGGAGACAAGCCACCATGCTAAGTCCTTTTTGCAAGATTCTGTGATCAAGATCATGTGTGACATTGGTAAATTCTGGAAAGACTATTGAGTGAAAAGAAGCCACTGCAGAATCCTCATGAGGAAGCAAGCCATAGGAACTAGAGTAATTGCTGCAGCCATTGAGCCCAAGACTGGCAATACTTCTCTTGCCTGAACTCTCGTCTTTTTCATGAGAAACAAAACTTGCTGACGAATGATTGACACCCTCTCTTGAGGCAGCTTTGCTATCATGTGTCTTGTATCTAAGTCTGCCCCTATGAAGGTAATAGACTAATAAGGCAAAAAGGCAGACTTTTTGTAGTTTATTGTGATGCCTAGCTGGGAACAAGTTTGAATCATGTAGTCCCGTGGTTTGATTAATTGATGCTCGGTGGTGGCAATGAGGAGCCAGTCGTCTAGACATGGAAACACCTGGAATCCTAGATGCCGCAGGTGAGCCCTGACCACAGCCATACACTTGGTGAACACCCTGGGGCTGTGGTGAGACCAAAGGCAGAGCTCTGAACTGATAATGACTGTCTCCCAGCCAGAAGTGTAGGAAACTCCTGGATTGCCTGTCCAATTTTATATGGTAGTACACATCCTGGAGATCGATGGAGCACATCCAATTGTCCTGACCCAAGGAGGGAAGAATGGACTGCAGTGTTACCATCCAGAACTTCATCTTTTTTACAGATTTGTTTAGCTTGCTGAGATCCAAAATGGGTCTCCAGTCCCCTGTCTTTTTTGGAACTAAAAAGAACATTGAGTAAGTTCCGGATTCAATTTGGTCTGCGGGGACTTCTTGGATGGCTCTTTTTTTCTAGCAATCTTTGTACCTCTAGGATTGCTTGATCCTGAAGACTGGGTGGAACATTTGGGACAGAACATTTTAATCTTGCGGGGGTAACTGGGAAAAGGGAATTTTGTAACCCCTGGATATTACTGACAGTACCCATGCTTCTTTTGTGATAGTTTGCCAGGCTGCTTGGTACAATGATAGTCTGCCCCTGACTGCCTCCAGAGGAAGACAGTCGGGCCTCACTTCAGGAGTGCTGAAAGGGCCTAGCAGAGAACATATCTCTGTCACCCTGCTGTTGTGGATCCCCCTCTGCCACGAGGCCAGCAGCTTCCGTTGTTGTTTCCCCCTCTGCCCCTGGGGGGAAAAATCTCCCACATGTGTCAGGCGAAGCACCCTGGGATTTTTGTAACCACATCTTTCCACTCTTCTGACCTTTAGGATAGGGTCGAGATGGAGTGGAAAAATGGATTCCTACAGCAGAGAGAGCCTTGCCAGCCTGTTCACACCTGGTGAGAGTCTATTTTACCTGAGCCTCAAACAAGGTTGAGCCATCAATGGGGCTATTGGTAAAGGAAGACTTGAAAGGTTCCGCAAACTGACAAAGGCGCAACGTGGAGTGTCTTCACAAAGCAATTCCAGTACCTGCTGCCCTACTCGCTCCATCTGCCACATAAGAAATGAGCCTCATGGAGGAATTAACCACTAAAGTCAAGGTCGCAAGCTGGGAAGCTGTCCTGTTCGCAACTCCCTCAGCTGTAGGATCCTGCAGAGTATCTCCTAACTCCTTCAGGATATCCCTCTGAAGTCATGTGAAGTGTACAAGTAATTCAGAGACCTGAGAGTAAAGGTCGCTGAAGAGAATATACGCTTCCCATACCTGTCCATTGTATGGGACTCCTTGCTTGCCGGATGGACAGATGAAAAAAAATATGCAAGTTCCTTCTTAGTGGCTGTTGCCACCACCATGGCATCAACAGGAACCCCTTTGGAAAGGAAAGATTTGTCCTTGGTGCAGTTATACATTTATTTGATCTCCCTGGAACTGATTCCTTGGTCTCTGGAATGCTACATGCATTATGACTCACTACAGACAAATGAGTGTCAAAAGGCGGAGACACACAGGAGGTGGAAGGTCGGGAACCAAATGCGTCCAGGTAGACAGACTCATCCTCAGAAGGGGCTAGGGACTTCAGCCACCCCTCTGCCTAAGGATTTCCAAGATGTCTGAAAAAGAGACATCCACAGAGGGGGACTGTGGGGACCGTTCCTATTCATCCAAGTCCGTGTCTGAAGTGATGTACTTAGGGGAGTCCAGATGCTTCCTCTTACATTTTTTCTTCCGAGCAACCTCTTCTGAATGATCAGGGAAGTTTTTGGAAGAAGTGGGGTTGCCCAATGGGGTGTCCTGGGGCATAGGTTCCCTACGCTTGGAGGCAGGAGGAGGGTCAAAGGCAGGCACAGGAACTGAGAGAGAAGGAGCCAATGGAGCCAAAGGTGCAGTGGTCTCAGGAGACAGCATGCTCCTCATCACCTTGAAGGTGCCACGGTCCTGAGTTGAAGGAGCCTCCAGCTCTGAAGAGACCGGAGATCTCCTGCAAACTGAGAACGATGCCTCCGAGGGGGAGAGTGGGGTTGGATAAGGGTCCAATGCTACTTCCTCCCCTTGGACCCAGTGAGAGAGCTTTGGCGCCCGGATCCCTCGATGGACTGAGACACTGAGGAGATTGGAGCGGGTGTTGGAACTGATAAAGGAGAAGTAACCAGAGCCGATGGTTCCACCACCATGACCTCCATGCACTCTGACTCCAAGTTCAAGAGAGTCAGAGGAGGAACTGATGGAGAGGCTGGATAGGTTGAAGGAGCCAATTCCTTATGGGCTGGGCTTGAAAGTAATTTGGCAAGTGCCTGTGACTTATGAAGCTTATTGGCCACTCTCTCCACGTCATGATCCGAAAGCCTGGAGGACCGAGAGGAGTGAGAAGAGGACTGGTGACTGCCCACTCCAGATTGCAGCAAAGGAGATTGTGGAGCAGAGTGCTCCAAAGAATGAGACCTTATTCTTTTGTGGGTCTAGAATGGCTCCGAGGACACTGATGGAGCCGCCAGAGACTTAGCTTTGTCGGAGCCAACAATGGGAGCCGACAGAGCCGAAGGTTTGAGAATGGATTTAGACTGTTCCGAATTCAGAACTGATGAGGATGGCTTAGTGGATTTTTTCGAACAATTTTGCTGGCTGAGGACCCTGAGACGAAGAGTCTTGAGGGTTCTTCAGAATGCCACACAAAATTAACTTGTTCTTTCTCTCCTGCAGGACTCTGGAACTGAAAGCATGACAGATAGAGCATGAGTCCTGCAGGTGAACAGCCCCTAAACAGTATACACAACTCGTGTGCTCCTCCATAAGGGACATTTTCTGGCAACACAAATCAAATTTTCTGAACACAGAGGATTTTGACTCTTCGGACATTGTGGATAATTAGACAAAAAAATACCACAGCAAGAAACAAGGCTACAACAGCTAACAGCACACAACAACTAACACTACTAAAAAGGCTGTAACAGCTAGCCCAAACAACAAGAAAGAATTTTTTTTTTTTTTAAAGAAAGAGAAAAATAAGAAAAGGGGGAGAGCCTCTAATTTAAATGGTGACTCCCCCAATAGGAGAGCCTCTAACTTAAATGGCTACTCTGAAAGGGTGGGGAAGAAGAAGAAGAACCCTCTAATTTAAACGGTCTCAAAGGGGAAAGCAAGGCCTGAGGAAGAAAACGACGGCCAAGAACACCCAACAACATGTAGAAAAAAGGTTGTTAGACAAAAAGGGGATAAATATACACTCTAACAAGGTAATTCAACAGTAAAATCATGGAAAGGATAACAATATAAGTGAAAAAACTCTAAGTACTTAGCCTGAGCCATTAGTCGCAATTTCGACACTGGAAGCGGCAAATGAGATCTGGGTACCGCTAGGCATGTTGGGATAGGGATTAGCCTCGAGCCAGTATAATCGGCTGAGTTGGAGCCAAGGATCGGCTCTGAACCCAACCAGTAAGAACGAGGGCAAGATGGGACAACATAACATCAACAGTTACAAATTCTCCTGATCTTACTGAAATATTTAAAGCCTACAAATTGCCTCTGAAACTTAAGAGAAAGTTTTGTTGACTGCTCTTTTGGAAGCTATTATACCAAATATTAATGTTTTAATATCATTATATATTTTTCTATTTTGAATGGGCTATTGAAAAATGGACTGAAGAATCTGATTTGGTATAGCACTAGTAATAATGATGGGATGGGTAAACAAAAATGTATTTCAGGGTTGATGTTTTTCACCCTTTTTCATAACAGGCATAACATGAAGGCAGATATTGGCAAGGCTTAAACAGTCTTGTGATTCAATTGCCTCATACTTCCTTTTATCCTATAATAGCTACATTAATTGCATTGTGTAATTCAAGTTTCATCTTTGCAGTTCATTCACAAACTGTAGAATTTTCACTATATTTTTATAGTTCATGATTTATCTCATACACTTAGTAATGCTGTGGGTACAATGATAGCTGGCTAAGAAAGAAACAATGAGATTTTTAGATTTTGGATATCTCAGTTTAGAAACAGTGCATTTAAAATCTCGGTTTGCACACATCTGTCATTGAAGTGTTGCTAAAGCATACTTCAGTCACAAAAAAACTTTTGTCCAGTTTCTTGCAAGCCATAACTGAAATGAAGTGAATGTGCCCTTACCTCTGTTGTAAAGATCCATTCCTACCAACTGGATGAGTGCGGATCATTTGCTAATTATCTAAAGAAGTATGATCGCAGTCACTCATAAAATGTGATAAGGTTGCATAGTATTGGATAAAGGGGGTCAGAGACAAAAAGTTTAGCAGTGTCCATTACAAAAACTACTTAGTATACTGTCACTGTGTAATATATACTAAATCTGTTTTCTGTTTGTAAATTTCTTTCTGCTTCATATCATGCACTCAAATTCAGGATAGTTCAGGCTTAATGTGCATTTCTTTTTTGTTTACCTCTATAGGCAGATTAGAACCTTGGACCTACTTCTGTTTCGTTCCAAGTGAAAAAAGGTAGTGTGTTGCTATTTTATATTTTCCTATCTTACATATGCATCTTTGGATGGAAGTCATGTATCAAAAGTGATCTCTCTGTCTACCATCTCAACTCTGTAGCGGCAGATAACTGGAAACCCCCAGGGCCAGATGCAGTACCTAACTTTTGGCTAAAAGTATTAACATCTTTACATGAAGATTTAGTCATGAGTAAGAACTATTTATATGCACACCCTGACCAGACACCGGCCTGGTTAACATTAGGAAAAACAATACTCCTACTTAACTGCGAACCTGGAAGCTATCCTAAAAACAAGAGCTCAATAACTTGCCTTCCGACAAAGTATAAACTATACACTGGAATTGATGCTGACAAAGTTTGTAGTCATTTAGAAGAAAACTCAATCATGGCAATAGAATAAAAGGGTAATAAAAGAAGGTCATATGGAACAAAGGATCATTTGTTGTTAAATAAAGTTATAATGGAGAACTGTAAAAAGGGGAAGAATCTAGGTATGGCATGGATAGACTACAAAAAAAGTACTTGACAGTATCCCACATTTATGGATAAAAAGAGTGCTTAAACATGTATAAGATACACCCTACACTGATCGATTACATTACAACGACAAGGAAATACTGGAAAACCACTCTACAGTTAAGCCATGATAAAGGACAAATTATTGTTCCAAAGATAAAGGGATATTCCAGGGTGACTGTCACCACTGCTATTTTGTCTTGCCCTTAAGCCATTAAGTTGTCAACTTAACAGATTAGGTCATAACAACAATTTGGCTCCCAGAAAACAACAAAATACAAAAAAGACTGCATCGTTTTTTTTTTTTTTTTTGATGATTTAAAACTGCATAGTTCATCAGAAGAGGATCTGAAAGCACAACTGCAAGTGGTCAAAACATGTTCTGATGATAGAAGAATTTAATTTGGTCTTGATAAATGTGCAAAAGCAACCTTTAAAGCAGGAAAGCTGCAACACCAAGAAAACAACAGTTTGGGACAGGAATAAGATATAAAAGAACTTGAGCAAGAGGGAGTATATAACTATTTGGGAATTGATGAAGGATCAACAATAAAACATGAACAAATGTAAATAAAAGTTAGAAATATTTTAGAAGACTTAAATTAATAATGAAAACAGCATTGACATCTGGAAACAAAGTCCAAGCTATAAACCAATTTGCTCTTCCTGTCCTAACTTATACTTTTGGAGTGATTGACTGGCCCCAAACGGTGCTGGACAGGCTGGACAGGAAAACAAGAAGGATGCTTCATGCTCATCAAATGATTTATAAAAAACAGTGCATACCAAGATTATATATTCCCCATTCGGAAGGAGTTATGGGCCTCCTCGAAATTGATTACATGTATAGATCCGCCATCATTTATAGATCTGCTGACCTCACAAGACCCAAATGTACTGAAAGTTTTAAAACATGAGGAGAATAAGTCTAAGATGACTTCCCTGCTTAGTTTAGCAGAAGAACATCTGCATCAAGCAGGAATGGAAATTAAACCAGAAGTAGATAAATATCAGGCAGCAACTGAATGTGCCAAAAAAACAGAAGAAAGAATATAAGGTGAAGGATCAGATGAGAAGGCAAGCAATGCAGAAAATTAATAAATATAGCTGCAAGTATAGAATACTCTTGGAGCAACCTCATGTCGATCAGGATCAAATGCAGGAATAGTTAAGGAGAGGTAAATTTAAACCAAAAGATGAAAGGATAATATTGGTGGCCAAAGACAGTAGACTATGTACACATTGGTTTACAAAGTCCATTGAATATGTGGGAAAAACAGACAAAGGTAGGTCTTGTAAAACAGAATTGGAAACAGTTGCACATCTTGTTGCTGGTTTTGATGTACTAATGGCAGAAGAACTGTATACTGAAAGGCATAACTCATAATGTGGCAAGACTGTTTCGACAGGCATTGTGCAAACATAATATTGAAGTAGCTGAAAAACACTGGAAATGAGCCACAAAGCTTCATAGAAAATTATGAAGTTTATATCCCATGGGATCACACACCACCAATAGTTCAAAAAATAAATGTGAGAAAAACAGATATAGTACTCCATGAAGAGAAGACAAAAAGTAACATTGATCACTGAAATTGCTACACCCAGTGACTACAATGTCTTATGTACAGAGAGACACAATGTCATAAAATACCAGGATGTGCAGGCAGAAATGAGGGCAATGTTGAAGAAAGATACCCAGACAGTTCCAATAGTAGTAGTAGGAGCAATGGGTCTATAAAACAGAATTACAATCATACTTAGATATGTTACCAATACATGTAACTCCATACAAACTGCAGAAGGAATCATTACTGGACACACTGCGGGTGCTGCGAGGAGCACTTCTGGCTAAAGTCAAAGATTGAAACAATACTAGTTTTGTGAACTTTAATCATACTTTACCTTGGAATGGGTCCATTCCCGTCATGGTATTAAAAGTCCAAAAGACTTGGAGAAATTAAAAAAGACAGGAGCTAAAGACAGAAATGTTGCATGAACAGTAACACAATGCAATTCAATATGCTGTACTTTTACAGCTGCCATTGTGCCTTCCCTTTTTAGGGGAATGGAAGTCAATATAGTATTTAATATTATGTTTTCATTAATTAACTTTTTATTTAATTCCTTATATGCTGCTTGACCTTTTAAACAGTGTCTTTGAGTTAGTCATATCCCAGTACAAGTGAATACATTTTAATATCTACTGCATCAGCATAGTCACCAATTGCAAATTACTGATATGTTTTTAACATATGCTGCTATTAACTACATCTATATTACCATTTTCACTGGCAAAAAGGGCAATATGTCAGTTTCTCTACTTCCATGACATGTCTAGCCTCAGAACTGTCAAATAATATATGGGTGACCTAATGAGAACATGCTTCAGCAGCAAACTACTGTTCCTTTCTGTCACGTATCCTTCTTTTGTACACAGTGTTGTTAACCAAAGGGCATCCAGTTTATCATTGCTAGGCTTCTTTGAGAAGTGTGAGTTCATGTTCAGGGTCAGTGACTTACATAATATGCTTAGGCATGTGCGTGATGTTGTTGTTTGTCTTTCGGCTTTTCCCGGTAAGGGGTCGACACAGCGGAACTCCATTCCGCTAATGATTGGCAGTAGATTTTTTACGAAACACCAAGGTGCCAGCTCGACGCCCAACCTTCAAAGAAGGCACGCCCATTTATGCATGCATGCGTGCCTGTGAGGTCTTTCCTCCATGCCATACCTGCGCACATTCATACCTATGGATGATAGAGTCCTGACCCACCTACCACACATTTATGGAATGTGGGAGATAACTGAAATGCCTGGAGAAAGCCCAAACAAACACTGGGAGGACATGCAGATTTTGCACAGATAGCACCTTAGCCAAGAACCAAACTACAGAACCTCTTGATGTGAGATAGCAATGCTACTCATTGTGCCACTAAGCCACCTGAAGAAGTTCATACTGGATGTTAAAATCCAGTCAGTATTTTATAAGCTGATAATAAAGTACAGGTATGAAGAAAATGACAAAAGCAAAATATTCATCAAAATCAGCAGCTCATGGACACCTTGACATGTGCTTTTGATGCCAGGATTAAAAAAAATACACTCTATGCTTTTCTCTATAGCCAGCTCTTAGTCATTGTTCATAGCCACTGCCGTATTAAATGATTTAAAGCGTATCTCACTATGTTAGAAAAAACATGCTGGAATTCTCATATGAAAAATAAATCATAATTTTTCATAATAATCTCAAAAAGAATCCTTGGGTGAAAGTATTGGCTCTCATTGAAAGTTTTTCATCATAAATGCTTTTTTAGCTGAGAATTAAAATTTTATTAATAACTTGTATTTTTATAAATATTCAGGCAGACCGCTATGGTGGTGCTGCGGTAGCATTGTCGCCTCACAGTAAGACGCTGTCCGGTTTGATTCTCAGCTAGAGCGTCTTCTGCATAGAGACATGCGTGAATGGGCATACCTTCGTTGAAGGTTGTGCGTCAGGGCTGGTAACTCGGCACATAAAAATCAACTCTCAATCATTAGCAGACTGGAGTTCCGCTGTGGCAAACCTAACTGGGAAAACCCGAAAGACACAAGAACATTCTAGTCTCAGGCAATTTGTAAATATTGTAAAAAGATTTTGTCAGTTTTTTCTTTTCCTTCATAATATCTACTCCTATATTCAATTGGTAAAATGCACTTAATTTTAATACATTTGGTAATATGTTTCCTCTTTAAATAAAATAACATATTTTGAGAGAAAAAATGAACTCTGTCATCTGTATCTCTTATCCCTACCCCATCATTCAAAAATCACATTAAAACAACTTTATCTTCTTTTTATAAACACATATACGTGTGTGCATGCGTGAATACGCAAGAGTGCATGTGAGAGAGAAAGAGAGAGAGAGTGTGTGTGTGCGTGTGCGTGTGTGTGTGTGTGTGTGTGTGTGTGTGTGTGTGTGTGTGTGTGTGTGTGTGTGTGTGTGTGTGTGTGTGTGTGTCTCTGCACCCTATATATTTACCAGCATTTTTCTGGCACCTGAAAATGCTGATGTCTGTGTCTTAAATTGCCTACCATTTTCTTGCAGTATATTGTGTGACCAGGTTAATGACAATGACTACCTTAGTTTGTTGATTGAGGTTTTTATTTCACAAGTTGCAAAGCTATACTCTCACTGTCCATGGTTTTGGATACAGATTTATTTTCATATAGTCATTACTAATGGTTACTTTACCAGCCAAGTTCTTGCAAAGGGATTGAGCATTCCGTCCTCAGCTTTGACTTGGCATCTCATGCATACATTCCCAGTGTTGGCCCGTGTGGTGCAGATGGACGAACTCCTAGAGGAGGCAATGATAGGGTTGTGTAGGAATGAGGAGGAATCTTCTGCTTACATCTTCTTGCTATAAGGGTGCAGTAATGAGCTGGGAGCACATGGCCAAACAGGGGCACTGGAGTTGATTCCTTGGCCATGGGGAAAAACATTATGCAGATTAAGTTGAAGGGCAAAATAGGGACATGTCTCCATGCAGGTAGAGAAGTTTCCCTTGCAGTACCACTGTATGACCACCCTGTAACATAAACCCAGTATGTCAGGGGGAGATAAGACAGTAGAAACCCTAAATGGCCACAATATGATGGCATTCTCACTCTCTTACCTTGACACAGAGGTATTCATAACCCTATGATAGAGAGGTTGTCCCATTTGGTGGGATGAGATTCACATGGCAGAAAGACATTTCAGGGGTACCCAGAATACAGTGGCTTCAGGGATAGAAAAATTCATTAAAACAAAGGTGATTTTCAATTATCATCAGTATAACTACTGTAAAAAATACAATTTTCTTACTAGAAAACCCACTAAGTATTTCCTCTTGTTTTTTTCAATACTTGTAAAAAGAGCTATCATTGTAGATTACTGCAGCAAATGCTTTCTCCAAAGCTACATGGAAGGTTAATGACAACTGGCAAGAAACTATGAAGCTGAATACTGCTCATCATACCTACAACTATTGCCCCTGATGAATAGCATAAATAATGATTCATGGTCAAATTAATATTAGACAGAATAGTTAAATAGTGATAGTAGTATGTGAAAAAGTGAAAGCTGTGTCCGGGAAGCTCTTCTGGAAACAGATAATGATATTCTATTTACTTGACCGAAAATTAGATAGACAATACCCTACTGTAAAGGACATTTAATTAGATGGAAATGACAGCCTCTAAAATATACAGAAGTTATACTGTTCTTATTGAGGGATAATGCCTACACATTCTCTTACACATGCAACTTTAACCTTACAACTTCTTACTTAACACAGTGAAGTAATAAGTCTGCTGTGCGTTGGTTGGAAAGGCAATCTTTTTAAGGCAGAACTACCTTGTTCAAATGGGCAATTTCATACAAGTTTGAATTTCTCACACTAGTTGCTACATCTACTTTCCCTGTCCACAATTACTTATTGTATGCCCTGGCATGGAAACAGATGACAGAGTCAGAAATCTTCCCCTCAGAGAAAGTATAACCTTATGTCATCTACACTGTATTGTTTTATAGTGAAATATGCAAAAAATAAGGCCTTTCCTCAAGTCAAACGGACACCTCTCCTTTCCATCAACAAAATAAATAGCATACTTTTTAAGTCTAAGAAGTATTTTGTGCTGCAGTGATTTTGACTAAATTTTGATCATATCACTTTTTGCATATAAGCTCCCAGATCCTAACAGTGTGTATGTGCCTTGTTAGCACATGCCAAATCTAGATATCTGTCAGCTTTGCAACAATGTTTCACTTTGACAGATATCTCAGCACTAGAGACAGATTCATAAGACAATAGACAATCAATGTTTCTTAACAAATAAAATTTACTGGTTCTAACCAGTCTTTATTCTTTTATTATGACTTTTGAAGGCAAGCTGTCAACTCATCCAATTTATACCTTTCCTACACTGCACCCTCTAGTGCTGCCAGGTGTGTTGCTGGCACTGCTAGAGATGCTGGCTGACAGCAGACTCTTAATCACACCTGTGGTGGTAAACTGCTGCACTCAATCATATTTCTGAGCGGCAAAGATGAATTTTAGGTACAGGATACAGTACAGCAAAGCAGCAGCAATAATCATTTTATGTTCAAGGGGTTCAGACTCATAATTCAGTAAGTACAGCCTACCATAAAAGTCTGCATTCTGGATATGCCATAACTACATGCATTAATCCATACAGTTCTGTTAAGAGACACAGTCACATATCACAATGCATTCATATTTATACAGGTTTCTCCTATACAAAAGAAGAAGATGGCTATTTGGTGATCATTTACTTGTAAATATCTCCAGTTAAATACCTCTTCAGCCAAAAAAAAAACAATGGGTATATACTCACGGAATGACTTGAATTACAAGAAGAACTTGTGAAGAAAGTGTTGGGATTTGATCTTCATATTATCTCCAGCTTAGTAAAATGCAGACTATTTTCCAGCTTATCTTTTCAGCTAACATATGCTATGATGTTATATACTAAACTATAAGGATGCATCCATCTCCAATGCTTCACAGCTCAGCTCCTGTACGCACTCAGATAAAGCACAGCTTGAAATACAATAACATGACACAAAACAAAATAAAAAGGCTGTCTTTTAATTGATTGTATTTCAGCTAGTCACGCTTCAGTTGCTCACAGCTGACAATGATTTGTGCATTTTAGAGTGAGAGACTCAAACACACATACTTTCTCTCTTATTATACAATGATGGGTCATTGTTATTCAAAAACGTCCACTCTGATTGGACAGAAAAAACACTGCTCCTGTTATAAATCGAGCATACAACAGAAAAAAAGGTTGGCTGCTAAAGTACCATCGAGACACAATTTTTTTTTCTATTGATATATGTATGCTACAGTGGCATACCTGTCAACTCTCCAGATTTTCACAGACTGTCCAGATTGTTGCCTCATATTTTTGTCTGTTCCTCATAAAATGCGTGGTTTTCTGACAAATCGTTGAGGAGTGAATCATTAAATAATAACATCCATTTGAGTTTCAAACTTCATATCTTTCAGGCAATGGTACCACAAGTCCTGTTATTCTAATACCTTTCTAAGTTTATAGGAGCAATATTTGCAATCAACCCTATTTTTGGGCATTTGTCCCCCCTTATTTAACTCTTTGTCTGCATTTCTTGAGCTAAGAGATTGAGAGGTACATAGAGAGGGCAGATCAAATACAAGAAAAATCAGGTACGTTCTGCAAAACTAAAGAAATGTATGTGATTTTCCTTGTATTTCTGCACTGTCTCCGAAGAACTGCCCAAATTTAATAATAATAATTAAAAAAAAAAAAGCAAAGGTGATCCTCTCCATTGCTTGTTTTCAACAGCACTACTGTACTGAGCAAACATAGGAAAGCAAGCCCCATATGCATCCACAGTACATCAACCAGTGCTGAAGAACATGAAACAACATGGAGAAACACTATGCTGCAAAGACATTATTTAACAAAGGTAAGCAATATCTTTCTTAAATAATGTCATTGTCTAATAGCACTGCCCTTGTGATCAAACCATGGCAAATATCAGTAAATTCTTATATACCCACACCCATTGTCGGTTACTGCTTCAATACATGGGCGCCAGAAGCATAGAGTGCAGGGGAGACCTCCACTTTTGCAGATCACCTCTGTCCCTTTCGTTTTCTCTCAGCTGTTTTTTGCATTGTGATAACATCAGCACATTTCCGGCGTTTGTGAGCAGGATATTCAGAAACTGTTAGCAGTAGTGCATTTCCAGCTGTTACAAGAGGGAGCTGCAGAATGGAGTTTGTTTGCTGCGTCTGGACTGTAGAGTTAATTTTAGAGTGGAGGAACAGAGAGTCTGTCTAGAGTGAGTACACTAATTGCAGAGTGGAGCAGCAGGGGAATGGTGTGTGTGTATGCCCCCAGCAGGGTACATCTGGTGGCTAGAGGTACTCAGGCTCAAACCCTGTACATTGGGTACAGGTAAAATGAGCCTAAAGTCCATAGCCCCCATCACTTGTGAATTTATGCCTCCCATTTTTGTTCTGTTCTTTCTGATTTGCAGGAGTGGTAAAACAAAACCTTTTCTAGCAATTTTCTAAGGTTATAAAATCAGTACTTGAAACGTGTCCCTATTTTGGGTCTGTATTCCCCCATTATTGGCTTTGTTCTGTATTTTTGTGCTAAGAGGTTGAGAGCTATGCTGAGAAGTGAGAACTGAATTCACTAAATGATATGATAGCCATTTAAGTTTGTCTTCTTGTCTTTCAAGAAACTGCTCTGACTGCAGTGTACAGTGTTCTGGGTTCAAGACTTGGTAGTAAAATGCATGGTGGTAACAATGCTTTATGCAAGCAACTTTCCAAAATTATGCACGCAATGTTTAAAATGCCCCTGGATTTTGGCCCTTGCCCCCCCCCCAAATTGAAAATAAGTTCAAGAAGCTGTACAACATGCCTATGGCTTACACTACTGTGATTCTGTATTTACATATTGTGCGTAGAAGTAGACTGTTATCATGGAAATGTTCTGAATAGGGCAGTTTTGTCATTATTGGTGCATGCATTTTGCTTCATTGCCTACTGGAAAAATGTTCAAACAATAAATTTAAAATGCAGTTGTGTGTAGAAGTAGACTGTTATCATGGAAATGTTCTGAATAGGACAGTTTTGTCATTATTGGTGCATGCATTTTGCTTCATTGCCTACTGGAAAAATGTTCAAACAATACATTTAAAATGCAGTTGTATGTA
The DNA here is from genome assembly GCF_019279795.1 of Protopterus annectens. NCBI lineage: Eukaryota > Metazoa > Chordata > Ceratodontiformes > Protopteridae > Protopterus > Protopterus annectens. Next base: position 1,455,205,491 of record NC_056725.1, on the reverse strand, counting down.
GAAGTATACTGTTATCATGGAAATGTTCTGAATAGGGCAGTTTTGTCATTATTGGTGCATGCATTTTGCTTCATTACCTACTGGAAAAATGTTCAAACAATAAATTTAAAATGCAGTTGTGTGTGGAAGTAGACCTTTATGATGGAAATGTTCTGAATAGGGCATTTTTGTCATTATTGGTGCATGCATTTTGCTTCATTGCCTACTGGAAAAATGTCCAAACAATAAATGTAAAATGCAGTTATGTGTGGAAGTAGACCTTTATGATGGAAATGTTCTGAATAGGGCAGTTTTGTCATTATTGGTTAATGCATTTTTGTTTCATTGCCTATTGGAAAAATGTTTAAACAATAAATGTAAAATGCGCTCTAACTTAAGTATAACAAGTGTGCTGTATTATACAAGGAATATAATTTAATACAATCAAGAAGGTGAATCAAGGAATGCATGCATGTATGCATGGCCCTAAAAATGTGTTTGAAAACAGCTCAGAGGAAAGTGTGAAAAGCTCAAAATCATGGGCATATTTTAAGCTTTACGCGTTACCAAAGCAATGGATGAAGGTAAAACAGTTCACACCACATTACCTTGACCTGGCCAAGCCTTTTGACACAATCCCCTACTCAGGTGTGGTATAAAATATGAATAATTTAGGAGCAAACACTTGCATCACTAGCTGCATTGCCAACTTGGCTCACAGGATGCAGGAGATCAAAACAGGGGAAGAGACCAGTCACCAATAGAGTCCCCCAGGGTTCGGTGCTGAGACTTTTTTTGTTTGGCATATACATCTCCAAAGTAAAAGGAAATACCAAAGAGCTTTGGCCAGCTAAGTTTGAGATGACTGCAAGCTAGGAGAAGTTATTGAATCCCCAAATAACTTGACCATCATGCAGGAAGGTTTGTACCAAATAATAACTGGTGTCAAAATCATGACAATGCCCACTGAGAACTGATCCAATTGTTTGGCATTTAGGAACTGTGTGTACAGTGACCTAACTTTTGACCAACATGTGCCCAGAATCATAAAGCCTTTCTATATTGCACAGCTTATAAACAAATTGATTGTGACTAGATCTAGAAATTATGTTGTCCTCCTTTACAAAGCTCTCATTATGTCAATCATTTTGTATAATGCCCACTTTGGCATGTATCTCTCCAGCCCCATGCAACAATTGGAATACCTTCAGAGATACCTTACTAAAAGGATACAAGTCCTAAACAAAATGTCTTGCATAGACCACCTCAAAGATTTACTACTATACTCGGTATCCTACAGAGTGCTTAGAGGTGACATGTCTGGCATACAAAGCATCCTCTGACATAATACAGATGGACCTACTGAACATCAGCAAGTCAAATGGCATCATAAATACTCAGTCCAGGTATCTAAACTGAATGCTGTGGAGAGATGGATATATATCACAGAGGCTACCACTGTTCCGGAACAGACTATCCATAAAAATAAAGCAAAGCTCAACCATCCATATTCAAATGCAACTTGGATCTAAGGATGGGTAATAGAAAATGTACTCCAGGATTTCCTCTCATGCCACTAATGGATATATGCAGTTCCTAAATGCTGCATCCGTTACATGGCCCCCTCAAATTATCCATGGTATGGTCACAGTTGCTCTCACTAGGGCAAATATACAATTATCAGCCATGGGGATACCTAAGATCAATCAGAAAATGTTAATTCAAGCACCAAAAGGGAATTGGCTAAGCTTAAAATGTCCTCCAAGTGAACCTATGTTGTGGTAGCAAATAGTTATAAAAAAATTACCCTTTTTAGTTCATTAAGTGCCCCTGTCACCCTCCACCCCCCTCCCCAGCCTTTAACAGCTTTTGGCACCTATGCTTAAATATACTTACCATGAGTTAGTGAGACCTCAGCAGCAGTATATTTAGAATCAGTGTGTGAGAGAAGAGTAATTTTCTATATTGCCTGGGACTGCTATGCCCTTGTCAGTCCCTACAGAACACCAAGAAGTTAAATTTAATCCTTCTTCTCTGACTATTGTAACAAGATCACACTGAATGGTGGAAGACACAAAGGAACCTTCCTTGCTAAGTGCACAGAAAGCATACAAATCATCAACTACTCCTTACATAACTAAAATTAGCAGAATACAGGGAGGACTGTATTCTCCCATGTATTAAAGTAGTAGATCTCCACAAAGCCCAAATCCAGGAAGAACTTGAGTAGACTATACAGGATTCCTTCACCTCTTTATGCTCTGTTCTAGGATAGGGCTGGATGTGTGGCGCAGACTCCCTATCACATTCACTTCCCAAGGATGTAAACAGCTGTCAGAGTGCTGGATTATTTTACAGAACACTGCTACAGTCACAATGCCTCTTTGTACAAAGGGTATATGTGCATGCCACTTTGTACACTCACATCATTCAATGACCTAGTTGTCTAACTGGAATGGGAGGAAGGGCTCTGTTCTCAACTCCCCTTCCACAGATTTTAAGACTGGAACAATGTCTGTAGTTCTGTAGCTCCTGCTAAAATGTATAGCATGTTTGCTCGGGGTGGGGGGGAGCACTTTCTTTGAGTAAATGAGGCTTCCCATACCTATCTATCTATCTACTACATATGAACCTAAAATTCATTGCAGTTTTTCAACTGTATAAAATAAAGTTGGTCAAAGCTTCAGCTTGACAAAATAAAGAAAAAAAAATTCTTTGTCAGGAGATAAGCCTTGCTGCATCTGCCAGACTGCCTTAGATATCTTCACTCTGCTGTCACAAAGTGAAGTCAACTTCTTGAAAGACTATGTTTTTTATACCAGGGAAAGCAAACGTCTTAGATGCCTGTAGTACTCTTCTTTCTGAGGGTGGGCCCTCTATTTTTTTTCATGAAGGAATGGCATATACTAGGATGCCACAGTCACTGCAGATATCCTTTGCAGTGGTCAGTGCCAGTCTTTAATTCTGGAAATCTTAACCAGATCCTAATAGGCTTGACTACAGCAGACATCACCCATGAAGGAGCAATGACCATCACAAATGGCATATCCAAGCTCATCCTTAAATGGATGAAGCTGCAAAGACAGTATCAGGTGTAGCCACAGTCTTGAGCCTAATTCTCTAACTAAAACATCAGCACAGTCAGTGTTATAGTGAGTTATATGAAAACACACTATAGAAGATATGGGATGAGACTCCTGAAGAGTCCCCTTGGCCTCATATTCAAACATGTTTGCAAGCTCTTCCACAGCCTGACCCACAAGTGATGAATGAAACCAGAAAAGGTGAGATAGCTAATTAAGGGACCTGAATAATAAGCTGGCAAAGCACAGACACTCTCTTTCTCACTCTGTTCAAAGCCTTGACTCCATTATCAGATGGTAAGGTGAAAAGGCATTATGTTGTCTGTAACCTGTGATAAACTGAAGCAATCACACAATAATCTACCCTGAGATGAACAGTTGAGGTGTCAACTTCAAACCTCCAAAAAGTTTTGGAGGTCATTCATCTATATGGAGCACAGGGTTCTGTGACTATTATTCCAGTCTACATAAATTATCCCTCAGGACAGGTCTGGGAGAAAGAATCTAAGGTTACTCTACCTTCTTGTCAAAATGCTGACTTTGACATTTTAGAGGACAAAAGCATTGTGCAAAACTTCAGTCTACTGTATAGTGGTGCACATGGGCCTGAGAGGCTTCCAAAGGAAAGGGACAATTGGGGGGACTTAAGAGAGGGAATCTTTTTGATACAAGGACCCCTTGAACCTAAAAATCCCCCCTCTGCCAGGATAGAGCCCTTGGTTCTAGTTCTGAGGACATCTTGACCTAACTACACATAATGTGATGAATGACAGACAAGCACTGGATGGTGGCCATTGAAGTTGTACTGTTAACAATAGCATACACATGAGAGGAGGCAAACAGTTGTGAGAGACCTTAGTAGGTTCTATCCTGTTGTCAAAGTATGCTCAATAAAGCTGCACTTCATGACCAGCAAGAGTAATTCCTGCCTCTCAAAAAACAACTTACACAGATTCATAATGCTAATCTAACTCTAACAGGAGAGTTCATTTTGACTCTGGCAGGAAGCTAGACTACTAAATCTCTGATCCTAGTCGAACTTGATAGATCACCCTATGGCAGCTTACCAGGCAAGATCATGATGGAAGCTCAAATGTGGGATATAGCTGTATTGAACACCATGAAACCCACCCAGAGGTGACTGCTAGATCTGAATCTCCCAAATTCCTCTCATCAAAGCCAAATGAAAGATAAAAAATCAAGCCCTAGCTAGGTGAAGGAAAGCTCATAGCTCATGAAAAATGAGTTGCAAGGCTGGCTACAACCTCGTAATCTTGTCTACAAATTACAAATTTGTGCTATCTACAGATGTGCCTGCTCCTGAACGTTCGAGCTAGGAACATTCTAAATTATGCCAGGTTAGGTATATTAGAAGATGAAATCCAAATAGATACTTACTATAGAAGGCCTCAAAAATCTGATGTTTGGCTAAAATATTTTTAAGTTAATCCACTGGAAGGGTCTTGTCAGTTTTGATTAAGCTGTGATAGAGAAAACAGGACCAAGGCACAGTTACAACTGGGAATTAGAAAATAATGGAAGTCAAAAATTATAAAAGTTCTCATATGCAAAAAAATGTCTGTGCTATTACCAAGCTAGCCTGTCATCATACTACAGAAACTTGCATAATCTAAATAGCTGTTACACTTCTCTCACGATTAAGTTACTGACACATTTCATCATTTCTAATCTGTTCTTTTAAGCACTGATCTTCTGCACTGACAGGCCTGTTCTCTTAGCACCTCTGAAATAGGTGGATTGCCTAGACACCCAGTTTTTAGTATCTAAAAATAAGCAGGAATTTCTCTGTTCTGCTGATCAATCCCTGAAATTGAGCCAAAGATCCAAGAGCACCAGATGAAATTAGGCCAAAGATCAAAGGGCACGAGATGCAACACTTCTTGCTCAGCCTAATCACCTTCCTAACATTTCCATCAAGTCACTATAACATGCTGCAACTCATTATTTCAAACTGTATCCCATCTGCATGTAGTCTTTAGCAACTAGGTGTGTCTTGTTAGCACTAATCTGTAACCCCTTTTCTTCTTGAACTGGTCTCTAAAATCTTTTTGGTTCATTACTTCATTTGCCACCCTTACTCCTTTCAGTGACTCCTTGCAACAGTTACTTCTTTAAACAGCAATTGCTGCAGTCCCCACATTATGTTTGAATCCTTGAATGTACTTTAATGTAGACCCTTCCAGTAACAGCCACTTTGATTTTTCCACTACACTTTATTTATGTCTGCTTGATAAAATCCAATAGAAGCATTCTGTTCCCCCTTTTTTCTGCATCTGGCATAAACTCAACAAGAACCATTGCTGGTCTATGTTTCATAGCATGCATCATTTTTACTTTCCATGCATTATAATGAGCTGCAATCTGCACATCTTTATTTAGATTATACAAACCAAATGAAAGCTGTTGCAGCCTCCTGGTCAATAAATAAACAAAATAAAATGACAAAGTACAAGCCATTTATATAGGAAGGGTGCTATGCAAGTTATGATGTATAATCATGATTATAATTTAAGACATATGAGTAATGCTTTATTTTAACATTCTTTGGTTTATGACATTTTTAAACCATTTTATTTTTATGTTATTAATAGTGTGAAGATGGGCGCTTGGAGGGAAATGGAAACATAGTGTTTACCAGACAGTAAGGTTGGCAAGTACAACTTTTGTTTGTGTCTTTTGGCTTTTCCCGGTTAGGGGTCACCTCACAGCGGAACTCTGGTCCGCTAATGATTGGCAGTTGATTTTTACGTACCGGCTTGCCAGGCCTGACGCACAACCTTCAACAAAGGTACGCCCATTCACGCATGTCTCCACGCAGAAGACGCTCTAGCTGAGAATCGAACCGGACAGCGTCTTACTGTGAGGCGACAATGCTACCGCAGCACTACCACCGCGTGCTTTAAGTAACCAGGCATTAATTGAATGGTAAATTTTAAAAGCAATGGAGACAAAAAAATTAAGCCAAGCTCTGTTGCTCTAAGGATTGGTTGGTTCGTGTCATGTGATGGCATGGTTTAAATTTAAAGAATGGCTTTTTGTATTACTCATTGTCTGAAGAAGTCTTATCTAAGACTAAAATGTTTAATGTAAGCTGGTTTGTTTAATTAAGACCTTCTGGGTTTTCTTTGGCTGTTTCTATTTTATATCAATTTTGTATTTTTTCAGGCGTCTGAAGTGGAGCAGTATCCTAAAGTGCTTCAGACTGCTACATCTGTGTGTCTGTTATTACATACCTTGTTGCTGCCCCAGAAAACAAGACATGGATATTGCTCCCAAGCCTTGGTTATTGCTGTTAAGTAAAACTACTGCCTTTTAGAGGTGTTAATCATCGATGCCTTTCCCCAGTAGATTTATATCTTTGGTTAATGGCATTCCCGTGAACTCCAGTGACTGTAGCATAACTGCTGACTAGACCACTTCTGCAAGTAATTGTAACTCACATGGGTGCAGCATGTCTCCCATTTTCCTAATCTGTTCAGCAGTATAATCACATTTTGAAGCCAGGACCATGGCCAGACCTGCATTGTATATTGATAATAAAACTGTTTAAAATGTGCATGCATTCTTCGACAAACTAACTGCCATAATGTAGCCAGAAAGAAAAAATGCAGCTGTGTAGGCTAGTTCTGAAAACTGCTTTTTTTTCCTGATTTTATTTTTCTTCATATGTCCATGACTAGCATTCATTATTTTACTTTTTCAGTTAATACCCCATACCCACACAGCTAACACAGATATGGAAAATACATGCACGTGACATTTTGTTTTCTCCATAAATCATAACAAGAATGCAGTGTGATTTATCTGGGGCCAGGGGATTAACATCAGTACAGGTAGCTAACATAATGAATACAGCAGAACTACAGGGATGGAAAAGATAAAGGGGTACATTTACAGAAGCGGTAGACCCAGAGGATTAATAGCTCTTAGGCTAGTGAACATAATGCTAATTAGCATTATTTTCCAACAAAAAAGAGCTGTAACCACTTTAGCACTTACAGACTGGTTTTATACCCTTAACCTGTACTGGATAAAACAGAAAAAACACACCACTTGTCACACTTTGGATGCCTATCAAGACTGTGTCATCTTTCTATGGCGGGTCTCAGTTTTTTGCCATAAAATTGCACTTACTCTGTTAAATAGCTACAGCATGCTGTGGTTGTCTTTTAGGCTGGAGCAGGCATATCATAATGACCCAGAAGGAGGAATAGTTTATCAGGCAACTGTGTCTTATAAGGTGTGCAATAGGCACCGCTTCTTTGTTAAGAGGGAAAATACAAACAAAGCTATCTTGATCTGTTACAGTTATATAGAAGTAGCATTATTTCTTTGTTGAGCTAGCAAATTTAAGTACTGTTGAAACATGTGCATCAACTCCATGGGTCTTCTTAAAACTGTTAACTAGCATTGTAAAACTGATGGCAGACTAATTCTTAAATATTTCATCTTGGGATCTCTGATACCATCCTGGCAGCAAGCCAAGGATCCTTTTTGGTGTTTTAAACCAAACTTTGTTTCATAGAAATGTGCACACAAGTATTGTGTTCACTAGATTTTTTTCTGGTCCAGAATTAAAATTGTAATAATGTCTGTGTATTCAGGTAACACCTACTCTTCTCTTTAACAATGCAAAAATATGCTAATAATATACCTTCTTATTTAGTAAAAGCAAAAGAGAGTTTTACAGAATACACAGAAATTAACAAACCTTGTCTGTAATCTAATATCTTTACAAAGCTTTCTATACATAAGAAAAAAAAAATCGGAGTCCTTTAATTTTTATAGTAAGGAAGTGGGCAGACACACCAGTACTCAGCTGTAACAAGCTGCCAGCTACACAAACCAGTATGTACTACACCAGCTGCAATCCCATCTGCTCACCTAAACAGTTCTCACTATCGCTTTGGAAACCATGTTCATTTTCAAGATGGTTTGCTGAATGTATAAATTATTAAGCTCATAACTCCAGATGGCCCTCCTGAACCTTTTCAACTTGTTAAAAATCTAATATTATTCTTAAACTGTGTCACCAAAGAGATGAACTCCACAGCTGAAGTGCAGATCTGGTACACCTGTTCCTGGTGCACAATGATGTCTTTTTAAATTAAATAACAGAACAACATTTCGTATAATTTGAACTGGCTCATTAGAATTTCATACAAAATCTACACACAGAAAAGCTGTGCACAAACTGGCTTTTTCTTCTTTTTGTTGTTAAGAGGAAATGTTATAAACATCAAGCAATTGTAACCACTGCCTTCATGAACATGCTTTAGTTAAAACAGGAGTTTGCAAAAGAATCTCTGAAGCCGTATGCAGCAACACATTTATACAGAATACATGGAGGTGCCAGTGGGAGGGTTAGCCACCCAGCGGTGTCAACTTTGGCTCTACATGATTGTCATTAGTGAAGTGACACCCTAAACCATGTGCAAATATTTGAAAAAGGGGTTGTGGATGGATGGATATGGACATTCAACACTGCAATGTAACATATACTGGAAATATGATGACAAACACTGCTTAGAACTGTTAACAAGTATGCAGTCATTTGCAGAGGATATGTACCCAGAGTACTATCAGTTAAGGAGGGCTTTATGAGGTGCAATGGAAGGCTGAGTGTCTGAAATGTCAGAGGTGGGTTGTCTTAAGAATTTACAAAGTGCTTTTATGAAATGTGAGAGGGAGCACTGCATCTCTCTAGTTGTTATCTATACAAGAATTAAAACAAAAACAGTATCATGGCATGTATTATGATAATGTATTCTTGAGGGATTGTGCAAACTTTGACAAGAGATATTCAAGAGGATTAATAAATCAACCTACCAAAGGAAAATGCACTCTGTTCTCATATATCTCTAACTTATCTTTTATTTTTTTTTAGAATTACAACTTTTTGGCATAATATTAATCATTTTAAGTATTGATGCTACTATCCAACAACATTTGTAGTTTTACGAATGCAGGACCATTCAAACACAAAAATTATAATGGCAACAGTGGCATAGCAAATATTCTATAAGTGTAGGACATTTTGTACAATAGTCCAAACAATACAAAAACGTAAAGTTCTAATTTACTGTGGTGACTCACTCTTCCAAAATCTACTCACATATAGATGTAAAACAGTCAAAGATGAAGCTGCTTTTTTGATTTGATATGTCGTAAGCCAATGCAATAATCAGGAGATTATTGCAGCAAAGAATAATACCTACTCTAGTCCATGAAAAAAGTTCTAGGGATGATGTTAACATTTACTGGTGGGCTAAATGGGGCATCATCAAAATCCTTAAGTCAAGCTGCATGATGTAAAACAATGAAAATCAAATCACAAAAATAACAAAAGCATAAACATTAAAATTAAATAAATCTACTGAAAAATGCAAAAATGTTAGTTTAATTAGCATAAAATCTACATTAAAAAATTACTTTCTATGCATCCAGACTAATTACACAACAATGTATATTATACATATACATCTTGTATGTGTTGAGCACTTCTTGTATATGTTTTATGCATTAGGTTGTATGATTGAAACTATGGAAACACATAATTACATGTATATTATACATTTTCATTGTTAATGTAAGTTATTGGGAAAAAGTTATTGCATGAATATATTCTATGTATTTTTGTTTTAGTTTTATCTACAAAAACAATGTATGCTTGGATCTCTGGTTTCTTTGACTCTTGTCATTTTCTCTGTGTTGCAAAAAAACCTTCTCATACCACAATCCCACCCTCCACTGAAACTGGGAAATTGGTTCAGTACGACTACATGGTTACCAGATGAAAATAAACAGATACAAACATACATACATAAAACTAAAACATTATCCTGCAACCCTATCATTGTCTAACCTTGCTACACATTTTAGTAGTAGTTTAACCTGCAATGTTCCTTCTAACAAGTAAAAAAAATATATGTTACTTTCAGAATATAGCTAGTGGAAAACTAAATTAGAACAGTAAGACTGTAGGAGTGACACCTGCATATGTGCATACTACTATATGCAGCGTAACTTAAAAAAGGCAAATATGCATATTTATTTTTTTAAAGAAGTTACTTTAGAAATGGTACAGAAAGTCTCATAAAAAGCAATATTGCACATATCAAATGAGCATACCTTGTACAAAAGTTGCACCGAAAAGAACAAGGGCTTCCTACTCCCCCATCTGACTGCCATTTTTCAAATACATAAAGACTTGTATTTCTCATATCCCCTGATGTGAGGATTCTGTCTCAACACCACTGACCTCTAAACATAACACCTCCAAGAATGAACTGACTTAAAGAAAAGGAAAATAGACTTCTTTCTTTTTCTTTGAGTCTGTGATATCTCACAAGTAGTATATTTAGAGCTTCGAGGGTAGAGGGTGCAGTCCTCTGCAAAAACCTATATGTGTTAGACTGCACTAATGATTATATACATCATTGCACTAAATTATACATATCACTGCAGCCTACCAAGGTGGTAGTAAGATCATCCAAGGCACTACTACTTGCCTGGGCAGTCTACTCCAGTCAGAGCTTTAGGAGGAACCCCATTCCAAAATACCTTTGGCTAGGGTTCACCTTGACTGAGCAGGTGGAAAAGGAAGCCAGCAAGTAGGTGTGTTTGAGGATATCCCTGCAGATGTCCTGATAGAGAATGATTTTGATAAGGCAGTACCATGTGTTTGTGCAGTTACATGCAGTCAGGCTTGGAGACAAGCATGTGGGTCTTGTAGCCTGGGGGAGACCCAGACAGACTGCATACTTGCAACTAGGACTGGTGAAGTGGTTACTTCAGGGAGGGAGCTACTCTGTAGCAGTGAGACTGAAGGTGAGCCACAGCTGCTTGTGGGTACTGATGTCCCCTTGGACAGAGTGACTGCAAAGGTAGAGGTGAGTAGTAGTAGTAGTAGTACCCAGGCTGACAGTGAGGCAAGACTGTCTGAAGATGCCAGACTTCCTGTGGAAGGGGAGCTGGGAAGGGTTACAAAGACAGAGTTGAGACAGGCTCAACTCTCAGACCCTACATTGCAAGGCCTGAGGCAGGTAGCTAGTGAGGTACCTGATTCTCAAGGTAAAGGGGACTCTGTATACTGGGACAAAGGGTTACTGTATAGATAGTGGACCCCTGAGGGAGGGCTAGAATGTGAGAGAATACAGCAGTTGGTAGTGTCTAGAGGCTATCATCTGGTGCTTCTACCCATAGCCCAAGATAGTCCCTTTGCAGGTCATATGGGCATAAAATGTACAAAGAGACATATTATACAGAAATTACAGTTGTGTACACTTACCATAAATGTAGATGTTCAACTGTATTCACTGTTGCAGTCATCACTTTTGGGTTATCTGCTTGCAGTAGTCCTCAGTCGGCCTGATTAACAAAGTCTTGGGTCCTGCGTTGGTTGCTGTCCCTTCTTCCATGATGTCAAGTCGTCAGGGGTATAAAACATGCAGCCAACGCCATTACATCAGTTTTTCTTGCCCCAGATGTCAGGTGCCCCCTTAATGGGAAGCAATTAAATCTATAAATATACAAGGTTATACCTCCAACAAAAAAGCAAATACACCAAAAAGCTTTTGAAGATAGCAAAGGAAAGAAGAGGTATATCCAAGAAAAAAAGAAGGGGGCTGGAGGGAAGGTAACCAGGACTGTAACAGTGAATACACTCAGACATCTACATTTATAGTAAGTGTACAAAACTGTACTATGTTCTTCATGTTTCACTGTTGCAGTCATCACTTTTTGGTAGATTCCCAAAGCTAAGGATGGGAGGAGGAATTTAAATAGAATTAGGACCCGTTAAAAGGCCCTGCAAGACTACAGTGGCAAAGCCAGCTCTGGATTTAGAGAAAAATGGCAAATGTTAATGCTTGGTGAAAGTATGTACAGAACTCCAGGTAGCAGCTTAACGATGTCCCTGGTAGGGACACCTCTGAGAAAGATTGTAGAGGTAGATGCAGCCCTGGTAGAGTGAGGTCTGATCCCCTGGGGGATAGGTTTTCCATGGTGCTTATAGCAGAAATGAAAGAAATGGCCTATCCATTTGGAAATGGTTTGCTTTGAAATAGCCTTCCCCTCTGCCCCTGCAGCAAATGCCACCAACAGTTGATCAGATTTCCTTTGAGGTTTAATTCTGTCCAAGTAGACTCTAAGTTGTATGTGCATGTCTAAGGAGTGCAGAATCCACTCCCCTTTGTTCTGTGGATTAGGAAAGAAGGTTGGCAAATGTATGGACTGATTAAGGGCCACACTGGATACCACCTTGGGCATGAAGGAGGGATTGGTCCTGAGGGACACTCTGTCCACATGAAAGATGATCAAAGGCTCCACTGCCATGAGTGCCTGGAATTCAGATACCCTTCTTGCTGAAGTGATTACTAAAAGGAAAGCTGTTTTCCAAGAAAGGCATTTTAAGTCTGCAGTGGCAGTTGCCTCGAAAGGAGGAAGCGTGAGCTTTTCCAATACAAAGTTGAGGTCCCAGGCTGGAGTTGGAGCTCTCCTCGGTGGTCATAGATTTTTGGCCCCACTGAGGAACTGCTTAAGCAGTGGATGAGAGAAGATGGGTGGTTCTGTGTTATAATGAGCTGTGATGGCTGAAGCATGAATTTTGATGGAGGAGAAAGACAGGCCCTTATGAAGCATCTCAGTTAAGTATTGTAAAATCTGAGGTAAATTGGGCACTGTTGTGCTCATCCCTTGAGATTGGTTCCAGGCACAGAATCTTTTCCATTTTTCAGTATAAGGCTTTCTGGTACTAGGCCTCCTTGCCTCTAAAATGATATCCATCACTAGTTTACTGAGGGATGGTAAAGGAGAAATTATGTAATTAGCCAGGCTGCTAGATTCAGTGTTTGAAGCTGAGGGTGCAGAATTTGGTTCTCCTGCTGAGGTAATAGAGTAGGAGTCTGAGGCAGGTGCCATGGGGCCCACAGTGACACACTGCGCAAGAGGGGGTACCAGTGTTGGCATGGCCAGTCTGGTGCAATCAAAATCATCCTTGGTTTGTCTTGTTTGATCTTTAGTAGTACTTTGGAGAGCAGAGGCAGTTGAGGAAAGGCATAAACTGATAGTTTTTTCCAGCTGAAGGACACAGCATCCACTTTCCAAGCTTGTTTGTGGGGAGTCCTTGTGCAGAATTTGTCCAACTGATAGTTTTGTGGGGGGGCAAACAGATCTATATCTGGGCTCCCCCATTTGCTTGTCAACATATTGAAAATCCTTGGTTCCCGTTTCCACTCATGTGGGTCCATGAGGTTTCTGCTTAGTTCGTCTGCCAGTGTATTTAGTTTTCCTGGCAGGAACTGAGCTTGTAAATGTACTTGATAGCTCAGGGCTATGTTCCACAATGCCATGGCTAGTCTGCAGAACGGGGTAAGAATGTGTCCCCCCCCTGCTTGTTTATGTACCACATAGCAGTGGTGTTGTCTATCTTTATCATTAATTGTCCTGGAAGGATGTGGGCCTTGAAGGCTGTCAGAGCATTCTGTACAGTTAACATTTCTTTTTGATTGATATGCAGGTGCATTTGACTTGGGTTCCATTTGCCCTGAATGCACTTCCTTGCCAGGTGGCCCCCCCATGCATAGTTTGATGCATCTGTTGTTAAGGTTTGGGTGGCAGGGGGTAGTGTGAATGGTAGTCTCCTGTTTAGGTGGCAGGCCTCTGCCCACCAAAGGAACTCTAGGTGTAGGCAAGGTATGATAGGCATTATTGCTTCGAGATCCTGTGAATATTGATACCACAGGCTTTTGAGATACCATTGCAGTTTCCTCATATGCAGCCTTGCATATGGAATTAGAAGAATGCAGGAGGCCATGAATCCCAAGGCTTGCAGCATTTGCCTTGCAGATAACTGGGTTTTTGTGGCCACTTGTTTGAAGTAGGTTATCAAATTAATCCGTTTCTCTGGCATGAGAAAATGACATCTGAGAAGTTGTATTCAAGCTTGCTCCCAGGAATAGAATTTGCTGACAGGCTATCAGGTGTGATTTCTTTTCATTTATGGTGTACCCCAGACAAGTCAGTACACTTTGAACAAAGGCCAGATGATTCAAAAGTATGTCCTGGCTTTCTGCCTGAAATACACAATCATCCAGATATGGGTATATTTGAATATTTCTTTGCCTGCAGAATGCAATGACTGGAGCTAGGCACTTTGTGAATACCTTGGGCACAGTAGATAAGCCAAAGGGCAGTGCAGAGAACTGATACTGCATGTAGCCTGCTTTGAAGCGTAGGTATTTTCTGCAAGACTCCCTGATAGGGATGTGCAGGTATGCTTCTTTTAAGTCTAGTGTTGCCAACCATGCATCTTTGCCTAGCATAGGAAGCAGCTGGTGAAGAGTCAGCATCTTGAATTTTGGAATCACCAGAAAGGTATTTAAAGTAGAAAGGTCCAGGATAGGATGCCATGTATTGTCTTTTCTGGGTACCAGGAAAAGTCTCGAATGGAACCCTTGTCCCTTTTCCTCTTCTGGTACCAACTGAATAGCCCCCATGCTTAAGAGAGAGAGTACTAGATTTTGGGCCTCTGCCCACTGAATTGGGGGTAGATCTGGCCACCCGCTTGGTGTTGGTAAGGTGTGGAAGTGAAATCTGTATCCTTGGGATACTATATTTAAAACCCATTTGTCCTGGGTAATGAGTTCCCAGTTTTAGGCCTGCAGACCAATCTTTCCACCTAAAGGAGCATTCAGTTGGGAAGTGCTTGGAAGTTTTACAAGCAAGTCATTGAGATTGTTTTCCATAGGGGGCATCTTACTACTGCCTGATTTGGGTGCGGAAACCCCCCACTGGTTAGTCTTGTGTGTCCCCTTGGACTGAAACCTGGGGTTTCTGCTATGTTTGGGTTTGGCTTGAGAAGACCTTGAAGAGGCTGGAAAGGACCAATTCTTAGAAGGCCAGTGCCTGCTAAATCTAGGAGGCTGAACTTGTAAGAAATCTTTAACAGTTTGCATAGATTTAGCTTTATCTTCCATCTTTTTAAGAACTTCCTCAGCCTTGTTACCAAACAGGCGGTCCTGATTTAAGGGAGCATCCAACAATTTAGCTTTAACATGATCAGGTAAAGATTGCTCCTTAAGCCAAGCATGCCTTCTGAGCACAGAACCAGTAACAGCAGCCCTGCAAGAGGCC
This sequence comes from Protopterus annectens, assembly GCF_019279795.1. NCBI lineage: Eukaryota > Metazoa > Chordata > Ceratodontiformes > Protopteridae > Protopterus > Protopterus annectens. The sequence goes on along the minus strand of NC_056725.1, from coordinate 1,455,190,273 downwards.
TCTAAAGAATCAAATCCACATTGCAAAGTATGTTTTCCAACCTGTTCAGCAGAATGCATTAAATTCTGTAATTCTTTATTTTCCGCACAGTCAGGAATCAACATCATTTTCTGTTTAAGCAATCCAATAACATGCTGTTGATACTTTAACATAGGAAACTGACAGTTTAAAGCCCTAATAGCCAAGGTTTCAGAAGTGTAAACCTTCTTACCCCATCTATCCAGCGCCCTGGAGTCTCTATCAGAGGGGGTAGGATTTTTTGCAGTAGAAGCCTTAATGCCCTTGGGTCCCTGTGAAATAGTCTCTGGATCCCCAGTAGGATTTTTAAAAAGGAACTTGTGTGAATCAGGAACCCTGTAATATCGGTCAGGTTTTCTGGGAGCAGGAGGCAAAGAATCAGGGATAAAACTAGATTCTGATAAAGCATCGTCAACAATGTCTAGTACAGGAGGAATAGCAAAAGGCCTATGCTGAGGCAGGAGTAAGAAATCCCTAAGCCTCTTTTTTGAATCAGATAAATCCTGGCTTTCTCAATGGAAATGCTCCCTTAGAGTATGTAAGGTTTCACCAAAAGAAAAAATCCTCTGGAGGGGAAGCAGAGGGAATACAGTCCTCTGCATCAGAATCCTCATAAGTAGATAAGAGCAAATCCAGGTCATCAGAAAAATCAGAATCCTGGTCAGAAGATTCATAAACAACTTCAGTCCTAGGTCTCTTAGAAGTGGGAGGCTGGCTTCCCCTGATTAGAGTTATAAGATCTTCAGCCATTCTTATCATTTGTTTTTTAGGCATAGAGGCCTGAGCATGCAGCCTGGGCATCAGTTTTTTAGGCATGGTTCGAGATTTAGGCCTAAAAGAAGAAGTAGGCATCGGTTTAATATGCAAGTCCATAGGCCTGAATACACCCTCAAAAGCCGGTGCCTGCACAGCGGCTCTGGACCCATCCAAGGTAGAGACAGCCACAGGTTCCATAGTTGAAGCATCTCGCGGCATACCTGACTCCGAATGGGTCTCAGTAGAGGCCTGTGAATCAGAAGTAGTGGGTATCAGGGGCTGCGAAAGCGCCTCACTGAGTACCGGCGAACTGGCAACTGGCTTAGGAGAAGCATCGTTGGCAGTTTTGGACCTCGGCTGCCTGTCTCTGTCTTTATCCTTATGTTTTTTCGGAATCCCGGTAGTCGGATGGCTAACCAACAGCATTTCTGGATAAATAAACCGAGAACCAAAATATTTAGAGGCGCAAATATACCAACGATGGATAGTACACTGATTAAATAAAGCATAAAACCGACAGCACGGTACATTGTGGTCAGGGCCTAGGCAAGGAATACAGTACGAATGAAAATCTTTATGAGGTATTTGCTTTCCACAAGTAATGCAATTATTGACTTTTACTGACATCAGTAAGGAGCAAGAAAATGTTTCCCCAACGGGGTACTTAGCTTTAGTTGAAGACTTCAGTTCTGAAACTCGAAAACGAAAATTTCGGGAGTCGGCCGACCGGCACTTGTGAACTGCTTCTGTTTCATGCACTGCATGGCAAGAAAGACTGATGTAATGGCGTCGGCTGCTTGTTTTATACCCCTGACGACCTGATGTCATGGAAGAAGAGATAGCAACCGATGCAGGACCCAAGACTATGTTAATCAGGCCGACTGAGGGCTACTGCAAGCAGATAACCCAAAAGTGATGACTGCAACAGTGAAACATGAAGAACATCTTCTATTAGCCTGGAATTTCCAGAGATGTAAAAGAGTACTGCAAGACCTGTGAGCAGTGCCAAAAGGTCGGCAAGGCAGGAGACAAGATAAGAGCTCCTTTGATGGCTTTGCCTGTGATTAAGGAGCCATTTCAGAGGGTAGCTATGGATATTATGGGGCCTCGGAGTACCCCAAGTTCCACAGGGGAAAAAGTATTTCCTAGTGGTAGTAGATTATGCTACAAGATACCCTGAGGCAGTGGCTTTGTCCTCCATTGAGGCAGAAAAGGTTGCAAATGCTTTGCTAAGAGATTTTCAGCAGGGTAGGTTTCCCAAAAAGAAATATTGACTGACAGAGGTGCTAATTTCATGTCAGACCTGCTGGCTTGTCTGTGGAAGTACTGTGGGTTGTAGCACCTGAAGACCACCACCTACCATCCCCAGACTAATGTTCTTGTTGAGAGGTTAAACTCTGCAATCAAGTCCATGCTACGGGTATTTGCAGACCAGTTTAAGAAGAGTGGGACAAATATTTGCCCCATCTGTTGTTTGCTTGCAGAGAGGTTCCCCAGGAATCCACAGGTTTTTCACCCTTTGAGTTGCTGTATGGACATAGGGTGAGGGGGACCTCTAGATTTAATTCAAGATGAGTGGCAAGGTGAATGTGAATCTCACAAGGAGTCTGTTGTGACATATATCCTAAACCACAGGACAAGGCTCAGGGAACTCATGGGCTTGGTCCAGGAGAACCTGGAAGAAGCCCAACATCATAAAAAAGTCTGGTATGACAGGAATGCTCGAGCTAGAGAGTATGCTGTAGGGTAGCAAGTGATGGTTCTCATTCCTGTCAGACACAACAAGCTGCAAGCAGCTTGGGAGGGACCCTACAAGGTGGTAAGAAAGGTAAGTGATGTTAACTACATGGTAGAACTGCTAGGCAGGAGGCAGGGCACAAACTGTACCATGTTAAAATGATGAAACCTTACCGTGATAGGGAGGCCCTTGTGCTGAGTATTTGCAGTGGACTGCAGGAGGAGTCTGAAGGAGATCTGGTTACTGATCTCCTCAGTGAGGCTTGGACTGATACCTCAGTGGAAGGGATAGCAATGTCCCAGAAGCTATCTCCTTCCCAGGTTCGAGATCCGAGCAGAGTTACAGGAGTTTGGGGGCATGTTCTCTGGGAAACCAGGGTGCACCCACCTGGTGCAGCACCAGGTGGATACAGGACCTCAAATGCCTATTAGGTGAGCCCCTTATATGGTACCTGAGAGAGTCAAACAGACTCTGAGGGAGCAGATACAGGAGATGTTGGAACTACGGGTGATTCAAGAGTCCAACAGTCCCTGGGCCTCCCCAGTGGAGCTAGTGCCAAAGAAGGATGGCAGCACCAGGTTCTGTGTGGATTACAAGAATTTAAATAGTCACACAGAGTCAGATGCTTACCCTGTGCCTGGGACAGATGAGACCCTAGAGCAGCTGGGTGGGGATAAGTATGTTACAACCATTGATCTTGCCAAGGGTTACTGGCAGGTGCCCTTGACTCCCAGTGCTAGAAAGAGGTCAGTCTTTGTGACTCCTTGTGGCTGGTATGAGTTCACAAAGATGCCCTTTGGGATGAAACATGCCCCAGCGACATTCCAGAGGCTGGTGGATCATATCCTAGCAGGGGCAGGAGTGTTTGCCCTTGCTTACCTAGATGATATTGTCATCTACAGCCATTCCTTGCAAAAGCACCTTCAACATGTCAGGGAGGTGCTGGGCAGACTACAAAGGGCAGGGCTGACCATTAAGCCCAGCAAATGTTAGATGGGTATGGCAGAGGTCTCCTACCTGGGACACAGAGTGGGGAGTGGTAAGATCAAGCCAGAACCTGACAAAGTTGAAGTTATTCAGCCATGGCCTGCACCTGTTACTAAAAAGCAGGTGAGGGCATTCTTAGGGACAGCAGGGAACTACAGAAAGTTTGTCGCCAGTTACAGGACCAAAGCTGCTCCTCTTACAGACCTGACAAGGAAGAACAGGCTACGTAAGGTAGTGTGGACTCCAGCATGTGAGCAGGCATTCCAGAAGCTTAAAGAAGCTTTGGGAGGACGCCCTGTGTTAGCCAGTCCAGATTGTAGCAAAAATTTTGTTGTGCAGATGGATGCTTTGAACCATGGGGGGGGGGGGGTGCTGTACTTAGCCAGATTTCTTCAGAGGGAGAAGACCAGCCAGTGGTTTATCACAGTCATAGGTTTCAACCCAGGGAGTAATGCTATGTAGCTGCAGAAAAGGAATGTCTAGCCACAGTGTGGGCACTGCAGAAACTTCAACCTTATCTGTATGGAAGAAAATTTGCTGTAGTTGCAGATCACAATCCTCTAACATGGTTACACCATGCCAGCCAGCAAAATGCTAAGTTGCTAAGATGGAGCCTAGGGTTGCAAGCATATGATATATCAGTGCAGCACTGCAATGGGGTTAGCAACGCCAAAGGAGATGGGCTCTCAAGACAGGGAATGGGGTAAGGTATACTCAGATAGACCTAACCCTCTCAAGCAACATTTCTCAAGGGTCACTTGAAAAACTAGCTTGAGTTTTCCGTTCTCCGGGGGGGGGGGGATATGTGAAGGCTGCCAGCCTAGCTATATAGAATTTTGTAGATAATTCTATGTCATTGTAAATATGAATAAAATCCACAGGCTTGTCTTCTTAAAATGTAAGAAAACTGTGTTAAATGTTGAACTTCCAAAATGTAACCACAGTGCACTTTGCTGGAAGGAAGCTAATAAGTCAAGCATTGTATGACTGTTTGATGACAAGGCTCAGAGACATAATGTCTGGACTGAGGAATTCCTTCTATTGCTCTGAGACCAGAGTTAATTGCTAGATTTTACATATATAATGTCTTTTATTGCTGTAGTTTCCTGGCCAGGTGCAAGATCAAAGAAATTTTAAAACTCATGCACATATCATTTCTTTAAACTGTCTCACAGTCTTACCTATATAGAAACATGTACAGCTGTCACATGTAGCCAAGTACACCAAACATTTAGTAGTAAAGTCAGCATACAGCTTAGGTATAAACATAAAATTAATAAATACATATTCAATATCACTCATACAAGTCAGAACAACACAACTGACTTGTTCCATTTCTGGCCTCTTTTTCATCTGTTCAGAACAATGTTGGGGGTGGGTGTGATTCTGATACAAATAGGGTCTCTCTTGTTGCCCATGTATGGCCCTAACCTTCTGTTGTGCCTTAACAATCTGTTTCTTATCAAAGCCTCTTTGTTGAAAAAATGTCTTCATTCTTAATACTTCTTCATGAAAATCATCTTCTCTAGTACTTAATCTGGAAAATATGAGTAGCTGTGTTACAACTATACTAGAGTAAATATGCTGGGAATGCATACTTGATCTTGCCAAATAATTATTCTTCAAAGTTTCCTTATGATACAATTGTGTATCAGTCTTACCTCAGTTATTCTGAATGTTCATCACATCCAAAAAAGGTAACATCTCATAGGAAGAATGCATGCTGGATCAGTAGTTCCTTCTAAGAATCTATGAAAGCTGGCAAGGTCTTCTTCAGTTCCTTCCCATAACATATATATATTGACGAAATGCCCATACAACTTCATATGCTGTGAGAATGGATTACTATTAAACACAAAAGCATGTTCCCAATTTGTCATTACAAGATTAGCATAACTATTGGTGCATGGGGTGCCCATAGCTACACCCCACTGCTGCAAATACAAATTGCCTTCAAAGATCAACACATAGTGTTCAAGCACTAGATTTAATAAAGCACATATTACATTGATTTGATTGATACTAATATCAGCTTCTCTTTGTAAAAATTCTCTAATAGCATTTAAACTAAAGTCATTTGGGATAGATGTAAAAAGGTTAACAACATCCATTGTCACTAACAGGAGCCTATTCATATTTTATTGTTGATTGGTAAAGGCATTAAAAGATTATATAAAATGTCTAGTGTCTTTGATAATCCCCGGTGCTTTAACCAGAAAATCTTTTAACTGATGTTCAATATAAGTAGAAGCTGGCTCTGTAATCAATCCATTGCTTGCCACAGTAGGATGCATAAGTGGATCATTCTCATTTTATGCAGCTCAGTTAGACCATTGAGTATTGGGATGGTTGGATACTCTACTACTAAACAGTCAAAAAGGTCTTTTGTAATAGATCTATGCATGAGCAACTCTGGAGGCAGTCACATAAAAAATCACAACAGTAATGAGCAAACATTTTCAGGCACAGACCTCTCAACCAATCAGGGAAACTTTGAACAGAATCAGGGAAAAGTCAAGAAAAAATCAGGGACAATCAGTGACAGTTTAAAATATTAGTGCTATTAAACTGAAACATTGAGAGAATCAGAGTATATGAATTAATACACCTTTTCTGAAGTAAAAGAAGTGTATAACTCTTAATTATTGTCATTATTCATTAAGTGTAATTCACCATCTTTCTGCCCAAAGTCAATAGTTTTAGGAGGGATTCAGAGGGACAGAGCAAAAATTTGAGTAAAAATCAGGGATATCCCTGAAAATTAGGGACAGTTGAGAGGTATGGGCACAATATATCATAAGGAAACAACACAATAAAATAAGCTTCCTGCCATGTAAATGTAAGAGCTGCCTCTACACCCTCTTCAGAGCACAAATGATGACAGTTTCTGAAGTCAAAATTTATTTTGACTGACACTAAAAAATGCAATCTGATGTGCAGTACAATAGAATTCAGTAAACAAAAATGGAACATATGACTGAATATTTCATTGTTGCCAGTATTGCCTTCTATTGCACAGTGAATAAATAATTAAATCAAAGTTATTCAGTACAGCAGGTACAATTGTTGATTTAGTTATTGATCTGATGCCTTTCAGAAACAAACAGGTAGCAATGCAAAACAATTTTAAGATGAAAGAGAATGTCAGATGAACAGTGACAGCAGCAGACATATGGTATATCAGTGCAGCACTGCAATGGGGTTAGCAACGCCAAAGGAGATGGGCTCTCAAGACAGGGAATAGGGTAAGGTATACTCAGACAGACCTAACCCTCTCAAGCAACGTTTCTCAAGGGTCACTTGAAAAACTAGCTTGAGTTCTCCCGGGGGGGGGGGGGGGGTATATGTGAAGATATGTGAAGGCTGCCAGCCTAGCTAGATAGCTAGATAGAATTTTGTACATAATTCTATGTCATTGTAAATATGAATATAATCCACAGGCTTGTCTTCTTAAAATGTAAGAAAACTGTGTTAAATGTTGAACTTCAAAAATGTAACCACAATGCACTTTGCTGGAAGGAAGCTAACAAGTCAAGCATTGTATGACTGTTTGATGTCAAGGCTCAGACACATAATGTCTGGACTGAGGAATTCCTTCTATTGTTTTGAGACCAGAGTTAATTGCTAGATTTTACATATATAATGTCTTTTATTGCTGTAGTTTCCTGGCCAGGTGGAAGATCAAATAAATTTTAAAACTCTTGAGTTTCTGTTAGCCTGGTAACCAGAGAAGAATGATGTAATCTAAAATGAGTCAGCAGTGATGTATTATTTTTAAGACTTTCTCAGAGAGAGAGAGAGAATCAGAGCATTTTGCATTTTGTCTGAAGAACATCACTCACCGGTACTCTGCCTTTGCTCTATATGTAAGTTTACTTAGAACTGTAATTACTCTTAGATAGGAATTTAGATATATTTAGTCTAGCTGCCTTCTATATGTATGTCAGACTATTTTACAGTATTATTTTAAGCATTTTCCTGTGATTTCTGAACTCTGGTCTAGCACTGTGTTGAATTGAGAAGATTTGTCTTGTGTTTTTATTATTTATTATTAAATATTTTTAAACCTTTCAACTGTGGCTGTTTTGTCTAGAGATAATTTACGCTCTACAGTACATTGCATGTATATAGTGATACTGTACAAAACCACTCCAAATAAGCCTTGCTGTTCATTACTCTTACTAATTGGATAATAATATTGCACAGTAATAACTGGACACCCTTTGGTAAAGGCCTTTCTACTAGCTGACAAGAGTAGTTGGCGGCAGTGATTACTACCTTATAGCCTTTCAGGAGGGGGCATAGGTGGAAAACCTGTGCCAACCTTCCCCAGGAGTGACTGTGTATTTGTATATAAACCATATCTCAAAGTGTGTGTGTCAGCTACTTGGGCAGAGACACAAAGCACTGGTTGGACAGAGAGGGCACTGGAGGTTTTGGCTTGACTACTCAGCTGAGATCTGTACCCTATAGTTGTGCCGGTGGTGAGTCTTATTGGGGATCTGAAAAGAAAGGGAGAAATCAGCCCCCAGACTGACTGTGATCTCTGCGTGCTCATAAGGGAAATTGTACTTTACTGTGGGTGTATTTGTTATCCTTACCAATGTGAATGCCACTCACTGGTGCTAGTGGTAAGGACTGAGGCTCCTTGATTACTGGGCCAGTGCACAGGCATCACGATGACAATACTGTCTATAGGAGTAGTAGAGAAATCAATTTGAAAAGCACTGCTTTATCAAATTTTCTGCTACCATTACTGTTGTATAATAATTTCTGCTATGCATTGTTAAAAAATAAATATCTTTTAGTCACTTCTTAGACTTTCTTTCTTTCTTAGACTTTCTTAGATATGCACAGGAAATAGATGCATTGATCCATGTGTGCCAAGAGTACATCCAGGAACTGGTTCAATATCCTCAAGGCAGAAGCCTTTGAAATCCCCAGCATATAGCAAGTATAGTGAGGGCTATATATACTTTGGTATACACAAGAACAAGAAGACTACACATTCTTTCAGTCCCCCCGGGGAGGGGGGGGGGTCAAACATGCCCACTATGACCCTTATAATGCCTCTGTCCATTCTAAACCTGTCAAGTATTTCCTGATTATCACAGTTATAATGAGTAATCCTTTGTTTATAATTTCACCATCTTGGTGGGTGAGTGCCTCTGGGCACAAGCAGTTTTGGCCCAGTCAAGACAAGCAATTCCAACCTAGAAATACCAAAGCTCACCACAACTGACAGCATTTCTGCTGAATGCAACTCTGACAGAATTGGTAATGTTTCTCTTTTTATATTGCATCTGTGACCAGTTTGAAAAGTGGTAAAATTTGAATATAAATTGCAAATGGTGTAGAAACAAACTTCCTTGACAGACGAAGATTTACATCACTCCACATTTCCCTGTCATTATTTGCTCATTTGCATAACTGCATTTGAGGTCACCACGCATCCCCATAAATGGCCCCTATGAATCACAGCTTGTCAGTGCTCATTCTCACATGCCCCCAAAAGCCTTAACGCATTTGTATAAGTGACTATGAATATCGATTAAAACTGCATGCATTGTGATGTATTGCTTCCATGCATTTTCACATCTTTTAAGAGATACCATATGTGACTTCTGCTCTTTTTAATTTCTCCAAGTCTTTTGGGTTTCTAATACCATGATGGGAATGGACCCCATTCCTAAGACAAAGTACGATTAAAGTTCATGAAATTAGTATTGTTTCACTCTTTGATGTCAGCCAAAAGTGCTCGTCGCAGCACCCACAATGTGCCCAGTAATGACTCCTTCTGCAGTTCATATGGTGTTACATGAATTGGTAACAATATGATTGTAAATTCTTTTTTATAAGACCCGTTGCTCCTACTACTATTGGAACTGTCTGGGTATCTTTCTTCCACATGGTTCTCATTTCTGCCTGCAGACTGTAGTTACTGGGTGTGGTGATTTCAATGATCAATGCTACTTTTGTCTTCTTTTCTTGGACCACTATATCTGGTTTTCCAGCATCAATCTTTTGAACTGTTGGTATTGGGTGATCCCATGTGATATAAACTTCATCATTTTCTTTGATTCTTTGTGCCTCATGTTTCCAGTCTTTTTCAGCCACTTCGATACCATAATGTTTACTCAATCTCCAGTGTAACAGTCCCAATACATTATTATGTCTTTCATTATACAGTCCCTCTGCCATTAGTGCGTCAAAACCAGCAACAAGGTGTGTGACTGTTTCCAATTCGGTTTTACAAAACCTACATATGTCTGTTTCTCTCACATGTTCAATGGACTTAGTAAATCAGCGTGTACATATCCCACTATCTTAGACTGCCAATATTAACCTTTCATTTCTTGATGTGAATTCACCTCTCCTTAACCATTCCTGCTTTCGTTCTTGATCAACATGAGGCTCTTCCAAAAGTTTTCTATACTTGCAACTATATTTATGTTTTTTCCACATTTCTTGCCTTCTCATCTGCTCCTTCATCTTATATTCCTTCTTTTGTTTTTTTAGCACATGCAGTTGCTGCCTGGTTTTTATCTACTTCTGGTATGAGTTCCATTCCTGCTTGACATCGATATGCTTCTGATAAATTAAGCAGAGACGTCATCTTAGATTTATTCTCCTCATGTTTCAAAACTTTCACTACATTTGGATCTTGTGAGGTCAGAAGATATGTGTGGAGTCCCACGATTGCAGATCTATACATGTAATCAATTTCAAGGTGGCCCATCCCACCTTCGGAATAGGGAATATATAATTTTGGTATACACTGATTTTTATAAATCATTTGGTGAACATGAAGCATCATTCTTGTTTTAATATCCAATCTATCCAACACTTTTTTGGGGCCAGTCCAACACTCCAAAACTATACGTTAGGACAGGAAGAACAAATTGATTCATAGCTTGGATCTTGTTCCTAGATGTCAATGCTGTTTTCAGGATTAATTTAAATCTTCTAAAATACTCCTTACTGAGTTTTATTCGCATTTGTTCATGTTTTATTGCTGATACTTCATCACCTCTCAAGTATTTATACACTCCATCTTGCTCAAGTTCTTTTATATCACATTCTTGTCCCAAACTGATGTTTTCCTAGTGCTGCAGCTTTCCTTTTTTAAAGGTTGCTTTTGCACATTTATCAAGACCAAATGACATTCCAATATCATCTGAAAAAGTTTTGACAACCTGCAGCTGTGCTTTCAGTTTCTCATCTGATGCGATATACAGTTTTAAATCATCGACAAAGAGAAGATGAGAAGTCATTAGACTTTTTGTTTTCTAGGAACCAAATTATAGCCATGGCCTAAGCTGTTAAGTAAACATCTTAATGGATTAATGGAAAGGCAGAATAGCAACGGTGACAAAGAGTCACCAAATATACCCTTTGAATTTTTATCCCTGGGATAATAATCTGTCCTTTATCATGGTTTAATTGCAAAGTGGTCTGCCACTGTTTCATGGTTACTGTAATGTAGTCAATCAGTGTAGGGTGTATCTTATACATTTTTAAGCACTCTTTTATCTATGAATGTGGGATACTATCAAATCAAATGACTTTTGCTTTACTGTGTAACAGCATGTCCAGCGATGTTAACATTCATTTATCAGACAGTCTGGTGCAGTCACACACGTGGTATGTAGACTAGAGCACTTTGCAGACTCGATTTCAAAAATACATTCATCATGCAGAAATCAACACTGGCAAGATTGTGAGGACAGTGTTGTTAGAATTACTATTCTGAAAATTAGTAAATGATTTGCCTGCGTTAACATGTTCATTATTGCATAGTTTCATAATTTTTATTAACATATGTAGGCATACAGCAAAATACAAGTTTTGCCTCCAGGTGTTTGACGGTACTTAATATAAACTAAAATAAATAAATAAAAGAGATAAAAAACAACCTATGTGTAATATGCATTACTGCCTTAAGAAACAAAACTGCTAATACATTTTCATTTTTCATTGCTTTCTAGTGACACAATGACCACTCCACCCAAACCTGTTGTCATCCCAGAGTGCAGTATCAACTAACTAGAATTCATTGAGAAAAAAAGGCTTTGCTCTTCCAAAGAGTTATGGAAATGTCATACAGTCTTCACTAATATGAAAATAAGCGCCAAACTACAATTTTATGTTGTTATTGGCTTGTTTGTTCATTTATTTGCTTTATTATTTTGGAGTGTTATCAGGATCTCCCAGGACAGGTGTTTTTTTTTCTTTTTTTTAATTTTATACTTATTATTTTTCTTTTTTGACTTCCTCACCTAATTCATCAAGCTCTTTTCTGAATCAAGTGAGACATTTCATCTCCCTACTGGCTGGCTATGTTCAATTAAAGAGCTTGGTAGTTCACTGAGTGAAAATGATTGTCGTTCAGAGTTGCCCATTCTGTTTTATTCTCTTTTATGACCTCTGGAGCAGTTATGCAGAATCTGATTTATGCGTATTCCTAACTATTAATTGTACTGCTGTAGTGTCTGCAGTCCATGCATTTTTCCTGCAGGCTTTTTGTGGTTGTATTTCTTCCTGTGCAATTCGAGATGCTCTTTACTGTTCTTTACTGTAGTTCTAGAGAATCCACATGTTTTTCGGCTTCTGAAATGTATAACAAACCCACTTATTTTAAATATTTATTTTCCCTGTAGTTTGCAGTTTCTAGTTTTCTGCAAGCATGCAGCTATCCACCTTGGAGTAAGTAAGCACTGCACTGCCTCTTGGGGGTCATGTTCTTCCTACATATTGGCTATGCAGTTTTTTTATATTATTCTGTCTATCTGCTCTTCAGTAGTACAGGCATCTGTAGACTAAGGCTAAACCTGTCAATAACAGTCCTAAAATACTAAAATAGCTGAGTAGGATATGGTATACAAATTAAACCAATGTTAGAAGAAGAAATCATATATCCTTATTGTGCTTCTGTCTTACTCTGTTTCAAATAGTATTATGGAAACTAGTAAGGTTGTCCTTTTAAGTGCTCATTTTTTCTGTTGTTAAGCAAGGTAGTATTTGTTAGTGGTCATGCTTCATCTCTGAGATTACCTTTACACGTACAATCTCACTTTCCAGACAGATCCAAATTTACTAGCATCTGCTGCAAATGTATGCTTTAGTATTTAAAACTTTTGTATTTAGAAATGAATATTTTTAAAAGATTTACAATTGCTACATCCTCAATGTACTGAAAGTGACATTTTTCCTTATCACATAAAATAACAAAAATATGATTTCTACAGTATGGACATGGTACTTCAAACAGCCTAAGTAGCTGCATTCAAGCAGTTTTTGAGTGAAAATATTTGACGTTACCACAAATACAGTTCTGTGCCTCCAAGTTCCAGCATCGTATCATAAACATGTTCCTGCGGTGGTGTTGTATTGCACATTTACGAAAGTAAAAGTAATTCTGTTACCATTATACACAAAAAGACAAGCACATTTTGGAGTCTTGCTTTAAAGACAATTTGTAGCAGTAACCAAAGAATCACTTTTGAAGACATAAAAACATAGTCAGGCAGAAGCAGGCTTCTCACCTTGTTGAAGGAAATGGATGGTGACATCATGCATTTGGGGATAAATGCACTTCAAAATATCAGACAGCCTGCACTCATGCAAACCAATATAGCCTCATAAGTGAATTCTTTTTTTTCACTACATTTACTGATTATTTACATATTTTATAATACATACTAACTTTAGCCCTTCTTTGCTAGGATGAGCAAAGCATACTGTTAATTCCTTCCTGAAAAGAAATTCTGTACTAAGACTGACTTTTGGAATGAAACATAAAATTCTGCAGTCTTCAGCTCAAAACAAAAGCTGCTAATGTTTATGACCTGCATATCACTACTGAAAGGCACTGTTGTTAAATGTCCAGGTAAATACAGCTCAGCATATGCTCACGATGCAGAATTTTTTCTTTGATATTTTAAAGCACTTCTAATATAATGTTCCAGTGACACAGTCTGCTGAACATGGGAAATACTCATTTCCACTACCAGTGGCTATTTTGTTTAGGATGGAAGAAATCATTTTTCGAGATGCAAAAAGAAAGCTGCCAAGATTTTCAAAATGGAGTCTACAGAATAATATGCCTATGACTGCAAAGTCTGACACAAAATTTTAACCTTTCGCCTCTACAGGCTGAGTTCTACTATCAGATGTACAGAGGTAATGGTTACAACTAAAACCTTTCACTAACAGCGAGTTAAAACCTCACAGTACAAACATATAAAGGTGCACAACTCAAGAACTATAACAAAATACAAGAAATTATAAAAAGTGAAGCTGTGCGGCATAATATGATCTTTTCAGTGGTGATATCTATTGCAACCCATGTATCTTGTAAGACACATAGTACAGTATATATTATTTTCTGCAACAAAAGAAAGAAGTTTTTCAGCAGGCATTGACAGTAGGTGCACAGTCATTTTTGTTCAGTCACCTGTTAACTTTCATCTTTCATCAATCTTTCCTGATGGTAGTGTCAGCTGGTGAATTCAAAGCAAGGAGCCCTGTATGAAGCAAATTAATAGGTGTGGTTAACTGGAATGGGGTGGGACTCTATCATATGTAGTGGAACTCTATTACAGTAGGTCACTGATCTTTACTTTTGATCAAAGAACAGATGCAATAATTTTCATCCACAGACTGGCTCAGTATGCACCCACTCATTATAGCCACTTTAAGGACTATATGCATTTCACATGACTGACTGGCTGCAATCAACAAGGCCAGCTGTTGATGAAATGGAGCCTTAGACAAAGGACTCTATGGGCACCTTATTGCACAATAATTCCCGCTCCATTCTTCTCCAGTGCCTTTCCTCTATTTTACTATCATCCTTTACCTACACCATCCATACAGATTACTTCTTTCTTGCTTTTTCACTACCTGCTTTACTTTTTAGCTTCCTACCACGCTTCTGACACACTGTAACTGATCAAGATAGGACTGTAATAAGTCTGGAGGATGTAAGTGAATTAAAATGGGTGTATGTGGAGAAGTTATAGGGTTCTAAAGTCTCAGATGTGGATCTTACATTTTTTACACACTTTTTGACTTAATGAAGGACTGACAAAAAAATCACAAGTAAGGAAAAAAAATCAGACATATTCTTTTTTTCTTTTCTTGTTAAAGTTAACAAAATAATAGTTGCCCAAAAAATTAAGAAGAAGAATGCAAGGATATAAAATCGTGTTTGGTAATAGTACCTGCCTTCCTGCCCTCCAAAGTGATAATTTATCTTCTGTGTATAATTGGGCAAAAGCAAAAGTAGAAAAATGGACAGAGGAATATCTTACACAAGAAACCAAAACACTTGGATAAACTCTACTCAGAGACAGGGAGTACATGCAGACTCCACAAAGAAATAATCACAGCCAGAAACTTATCCAAGACAACCAAGTGCTGTTAGATGGCAACGCTACTCAGTGTGACACTATGCATAATCAACTGCTATCACATACATCCTGCCCAGACAGCCACAGACAGCCACTTATTGACTGTAATGCATATCTATGACTGTGATGAAAAGTGAAAAAAAAATAATAATAAAAATAAGGCCAACTTGTTACTTTTACATACACAGGAATTTTATCTTTTTAGGTCACTGCTGTCAGAATACAGTGTGCAGTCTCCAACTCCACAAAAGTCTTTACCTCTTATCTCGAGAATCAAGTTGAAAGCCAAAAATAATGGTGGACAAAGGATCAAAACCAAGGACAACTATTGCCTTTATGTAGTTAAAAATTTGCTAGAATAACAGGTATTGCATTAGTGTGCATTTCTTGAAGGCTAGTAAGCCTGAATCTCAAATGTCTGTCATTATTATTTACTGACTGCAATCCCCATTGATTTGCCATCTAAACCATAAACTTTACTTGGAAAAGACCCAAGTATGATAAAAAAAAAAATCAAGGGCATTCTGCAAAATCAGACCATCTACCCCCCCCCCCACCCCAACACACACACACACACACACACACACACACACACACACACAAAGTATTTATCTTCCTACATGATACCAGCAGTATCAGGCAGTGTGTCTGACAACAAATTAATGTAAACAGAAACAAACAAAAGTGTGCCCTCCCTGCCCTCCCTCCTGACTACATTGGCACATTACCTCTGTGTTACTTTCATTCACTGTCTCAATCTGTTGATGCAGACTGACCCAACAGGCAGAGTTCCTCATGCAGCAGTTTGGTAAAGACACTATTTGAGTAGCATATTTAATGTCTTCAAGAGCTCTTCCCATTAGTGGAGTAAGCCCATGCCAGTATGATGCTAGGCTCTTTTGAAAACAGTATTGTTTGTTTTTTGCTTTGATTCTCCTTGGAATGCTGTACAACTGAAATAAAACAAAAGTCAGGAAGCCGATTATTTTTGATGAGTGGATTTTTCTGAATTTACCTTAGCCCAGTAAGCAGTACAACAAGCTGCCCTGGGAATTAGGCAGAGGTCTGTCAGAAAGACTCTTTCTATTCTTTCTCTTTCATTTTCTTTCTTTTTACTCTTGTCCTCATCCATAGTTTATAAAAGAATTTTCTCAGCAGTTTTTGAAGGCTGACTGGAAGAACTACCAGCAGATTATCCTGCAGTGACAAGGGGAAGATTTTTAATATTAATTTGTAACTTCTATTGATGAGGGATCTAGGTTTGCAGGACGATGCTTGGGTGACCTTGGAGAGATCTCGCCCCCTGCAAAAACAATTATGAGACTTGGCAATTTTCATCTGTGTATTCCTTGAATGTACTATTATCTGAAGGATTATATACATGTTATAATTACTTGTGTTTCAATTAAGCAAGATGAAATTAATCACAGTATATCCCTGAAGTTTGAATCACTAGAAATGAACACACACATGCACACACACACCCACACATACCAATGGAACTGGTTGTGGGGTAACCACACATATTGCCCAAACTTCAAAAAGAAAAAAGCACACAGGCATTTTTTTTCGCAAAGAGTAAGCCCTGCTGTAACCCACAAACCCTGCTAATCAGTAAAAATTGCATAACACGAAGAAAGGGAAATATTTGATAGTATGTGATGCCATGCTTTTCCCCTTCTCTATGCCTGCATAATCTCTAACTCAGTAAGCAAGGACATCCAGTCACTAGCAGTACCTGATAATAGGGGCATGTGATGAGCTGGACCAGATCAATTGCCTTTCACTGATCAGGTCCATGGTCAGGTATGGTGTTCCCCAAATACCATCAATGCCATCAGTATAAACATATAAACAAGTTTAAACTCACATTTTCCAGATGTACCAGCAGACTTCTAACTTCTTCTTTGCATTTCTGTAGTTTATATTAAGGGTACAGCAGCCTTCACTTGCTTGTTACTCGAGTGTCAAGAGACAGGTCACATTTCAGTGACTTTTTAATAGTGGAAGTCTGTCCACTGAGCTTAAAGAAATTTTCAGAAAAAAGTTCTTCCAGGACTTCCACTGATAGTAACTGAACTGTATGTAGAAACTTTTTCTTTTAAAGAAAACATTAAAAGTGTACACTCAGTTGTAGATACAAAAAAAAATTATTAATCAGAATCTACTTTTGCTTGCTGCCTTGGACAAAAACATGATAAAAATTACTTCATGACCGAATGAACCAGTTTCTTTATAATCTCTTTTGCTAAAGATGAAACTTCCAAAACTTACTAGAGTTAACATTCAGGACAATAAGAGACTAAGGTACTTTTTCTCATAAATTGCTAAGCTGACTGGGCACCTGTAAATCTGCAGAGTCTTATGCAAAGTACTCAAGAGGTTTTTAAAACAGTCAGCATTAGTCTGGCATTTTGCTGACAAAACAAGTTGTCTAACTCCTTTGGTTCTTTATTTAGTAGTGGCCCACATTATCATTAATAGACAGTGGAACACTGGCTAGGACACCAGCAAGATGACAATACTCTTCAAATGATCTCATCCTTTGGGATCTTTAATGTGCACTAAATCATCACATTTACAGATCAAAGAAGTCTTAGTTTATTGCAGTACTGGGAATGCTACATCCAGGGAATGCAGCATCTCCTCAAGATGCCTTGCAGTATCAACTCTCTAATCCTGTAGCATTAAAAGTAATTGTACAAGCTGAGTCACTGCCATAGTCACGGATACTAAAATTAAAGAAAAACTGAACCAGCTTAAACACCGGCTGCAGCATTACATGGAAGCATAACTAGCCCTATTTCTCTTGGATTCCTATTATATAATCGAAGACGCAATCCTTCGAATGTGTCTTGATCAAACTTGAAAGCACGAAACAGCAAAGCAGTGAAACGGTATATAACCGATTTCTTTCCCTGGGAAAAAAAATCACTTGGCCACCTCTGTTACTTTGCTGTTTTCGTCACTGTAGTGCAAACTCGGAGTTGGTATATCTAAGTAGAGGTGTGGGGGGGGGGTGAAGCCCCCCACTTTATGTAATGTTTTGAAGTTTTTATTATTTTTTTTTTTTTTGTGGAACAGCGATTTTTTTCCCCGGTTTAAAAAAAATCGCTGTTCCGAGTGTTCGGGATTGTAAGCTTTCGCTTACATGGGGTCGATAAATTAGGATTCGCTTTTTTAAGCGTTCGCTGATTTAATATAGACCCTTTCTCTTTTAATCTCTGGAACCAGCTACAATCCCTGAATTGGGCAGTCAAGTCAGACTAGTCTTTCAGGAAGTCCCTGGGTTAGTAATATGAAGGTGTATTGTGAGTGCATCAGATGCATTCATTCCATAACAAGAAAGCTAAGCCTTTAGACTAATTTTTATTTTAATTTTATTTTTCAAAATGTTCTTTTTAAATAGCATTTTTTTCCTTTTCACACGACTTGGTATAGTTTGCTTTGCTAGATTCTTAACATTATTGTGTTTATTGCTTTTAAATGCAATGCGTACGACTAACCATTTTAATATCTTTTATAAATAAATATTTTTTTTGTACCAAAACAGGCATGCTCTACCAGGCACTAATGCCTACATTCACATGTAGAAGGTTGAATGTTAACATATAATTTATACCAAAGTGCAAATATCTATACAGTTTTCACCATTCCAAATGCTCATAATTCACACTTTTCATGGTAAAGAATTTACTATAAAAATTACATAATTTCACAACAGTACTATCACCGGTCTTTCTTGCTCAGTTAATAAGTTACTATCTGGATGTCATCTTAACTACTTTTTTCATAAAGTGCAATACATGCCAAACGTAGCATATGGAAAATACTAGCAAATTCCATGTGAATGAGCAGGATACTATAGTTTCTGTAATTATGTGGATCAGATTACTGAGGAACTGTGGGTGATCAAATGTCCAATGTAGCAAACAGCATAGCAATATAAACAAAATAAACTGCAGAACACAAGGAGTACTGTTATTTTGAAAATACTAGTCAGCAGGCATGAAAAGTAGCAGGGTATAGCAATGCTATACTGATCTCAGTGGTTGGGTATGCCTTAGACAAAGATCTGTAGGGCCTACACCATTGGAAGAATAAAGAGCATACAGTGAGGCAAACTACAAAGTAAGGGGCTACAGAAAACTATTGACATGATTAATTACATAGTAACACAAAGCAGTTTCTCAAAAGAGGATTTTACAGATTAGGATGAGGATATAGGCTGCAAAAATTCAAGGAAAGGAGCAGTTTGGATGAAATATTTTCTGTTACAACAAGGAAGATTCCCTAATTATATGTATACGACTGAATTCACATCAAACTATATACTACCAAAGTTATGTCAATTTCTTCACTCTTAACTAAGCTGTCACTTTCACACAGTTTAAACAACAAAGGCACCAGATACAGACATCATACATTATCTTCAACGCATAATGCATATCATACGACAACACATTTTTGGCAGTAAGGAGGCCATAAACAATTATTTATATAACTATGCTCTGTGTAAAGGGTGGGGTGTGGAGAGTGGAGATGTTTTACTGATATGGAGGAGGTTATCAGAGTCAACTCAGTTCAGAAAGCAGTGCAAATGATAAAACAATACATATGTAATGGAAACTCACAGGCAATACATTAAAATATGTTAATAAGTCAATAATGATAAAACAAGATAATCACCCTTGCACCATTTTTAGGGAAATGCATTTATATTTTTCTTTGCATTCAGAGTTCAGTGCAGAGATGATGTGTACTTCAGTACAAATTCTGTTTTAGTGTACTTGAGCATTGGTTCAAAACAATGACATATTATTGAACTTTTTCATTTTGGACAGTGCTGCCTTCACTTACTTGCTTCCTCCTTTCCGCCATACATTTATTTTCTAACAAAAGCTCATCCCCTGCCTGGTGTTCACTAGGTAAGATAAAGAGACTAGCTACTGATCCTAGAAAGTGATTAAAATGAGGTCGGCAATGCTGCAAACAAGAAGGTGCTATGAACAACCAAAACACTAAAAGAATTAGGAATCATAAAAAAGTTGACACTGGCTTGTTCAGTCTTAATTAGAAATCTGAAGAAAAAAAATCTGTCCCTATAGCCTCCTGTACAGATTCAGAATCTTGAGTCTCTTCGGGAGAGAAGGTAACCCTATCTTTCTACCAGAAACTACTCTATAAGAAGGATTAAGAGCTCAAACTAAACTAAGTCACACCCAGTAAACTCCTCCTACCTAAGTAAAGTAAGTTGAGGAGGAAAAGATACATGCTTAGCTTTCTGTTTCTTTTTATAGGAAAAATGTAATCAGCAGTGTTATTAATGACAGCAGCAGCTTCTCTAGGGATGAGTACAATATTCCAAAAAAGAAGGAAGTCTCCTCTGATCCGTCTCACAGGACCATCAACAGTGGTTTTCTCTTGCCCACCAAGGGGACCCCAATGACCACAGAGGATGTTGATAACCCCCATCCCATAGTGGGTGTAGGTGGTACACCAGAGGGATCCAGGGTAAATGCTGAGTGGTCTGAGATACAACTATTGGCCACAGCAGATTCATCCACCTGCCACTCAGGCAAATTGCTAGCCAGCTCTGATGGCAAAGGCTGTCTGCTTAGCTTTTATTTTTTTTTTTATGACTGGAAGAAGAACCAACTGTGGGACTGACAGTGTGTTTCATGTGAAGCAAAAATGGAACCTCGTTCCTGGGGAAAACAAGCAGCAAATGTTGGTAAAATTAAAAGTCTTTAAAATCACTTTTTTTCACAGACAAATACAGTAAAAAATACTTTAAAAACACTTTGCCCACCCTGCAAAGTAAAATAAACACAATTTCTCTACATAAAAGGTGGTTTTCATTTACCTTAAGCAACTTTTAAATTGACAGGAAAAAAGAGTGCTTCCATTCAAAAGTACAATCTCATGACAGCCCATTAAGACACAAACTCCTAGTTTTAAAATAACTTTCCTGAAGAGGAAAGTATTAATAATAACCAAAATAACATAGAATGGAAGTTACATAATTCCAAAGGAAACTGACATGCCCAGCAAAGAGACAGTACAAGCCAAATGACAATCCTCAATAGCCCCAGAGGAGCATATTATTTGGTGGCAGTAAAGCTGTGAAGGGTGTGGCACCCAACTTGCCTTTTAGTCAGCTCATCTCAAACCACCAGACATCTTGGGTGAGTGGAAGGTGCACTGAAGCTTTGTAAGCTGGTCAGCTGCTGTTACATCCCTGGCAGGATATAACCCATATACTGCTGAAACAGTGATCAATACGGTGAATGTCTTGGTTCTGTTTTGATTACCACACCTATTTTATATGAGGCAAGCTATAAACTATTATACTGAAAATGTGTTTTTTTCTTGATATCTTCCAGTGCAATGTGTAGTATGAATCAAAACCTACATTAAGCACTTGAAAAGACAAGTTAATACCACAGATAGGTGAGAACAGGAAAACTATGCTGTATGTAATTTCTAAAAGGTTGCCAAAACCTATATTCAGCCACATACTTAATTTTTATTACTGAATGTTTGCTTCTTGCTGGATTGTTTAGACTTGCAAAGTGAGTAAGATACCTTACATACATACATCTATCTGCCTGTTTTTATGAACAATCCAAAAAAGTAAAATAACATGTTCATGTGCATAAGGCTGTAGCAAATCAATAATCAAATTCAGGCACCTTAATACAGATTCAGACTTTAATAAAACTAATCACCAGACTGCTGATGATTGGCTCACATAGTCCAAGTGATTGCTATTTAAATGCTGTAGTTTAATATGGATGAATGTATTGACAAAGTACTGTTGTCTGAATACGTTACTGTTTTTACTTATGATTTGTTTAATTAATGTGTGTTCCTGTGCTTGAATTTCTTGATTTCCAATTAGTTTTTATGAATAATCCTAGGAGTCCTTGTTTAGGTAAGTGACTTGCTGAAGTAGGAATTATACCTCTCAAATGTCCAGAATTTTACTCAAATTTTTGATCTGTTCTTCATAAAATTCGTGGTTTTCTGGTAAATCAGTGAGAATCAGTTTCACTAAATAATGACAGGCATTTGAGCTTCAGACTTCATATCCTTCAGAAAACACATCATAAAACAAAATGTTTTATTCTAGCAACTTTCTAAGTTTATAAGAGCAATATTTACATTTTGTCCTCTGCTCCCTATTATTTTTGGATTTGTCCATATTTTATGCACTAAGAGTATGAGACGTATGGTGTAGATCAAACATTTAACTGAAAAAGTGATTAATTTGCAGTATATCCCTTATACCACTAAACCGTAGTGCCATTATCGATATATAGTTCAGCAATACAGCTGGTCTTCTGGTTGTTTACAAACCTAACTCATCAGTGGGTCATAGCAATATACCTGCTATGTAAAGTGGGGTGTTACAGATCCCCCAAGCACTGGTCTGAAAGACTTTATGCAACCTTTCTCATTATAGCATGTAATATATAACTGAAATGCATATAGCAAACATTCCATTGGATTATTGCTTACTTATCCATACTCATAAAAAAGTGACTTCAGAGTCCTGAATTTTCTACATTTTCCTATTTCTCTTAAAATCCAAGAAGTTATGCCAATAAAAAAATTTACCATAAGAAAATACCCATTTATTTCTCTGTATGTACATGGATTTTCTATATTTTGCTAATAAACAAGGCACTGCTATAAGTATCCCATAAACGGCTGTCCTGAAATTTGCAATACTTCTTGCAAGTGGACACTGTTAACTTATGCTGCTGCTTATACCCACTTAGCATATATCAAACACAGGGAAGATGATCACAGAATATGTCTGATATTGCTGACACTACTGATAACCCATGTCAGCCTCCTTCACTCAAATATATTCCTTGGACATTTTTTAAGTTCAATATATTCAGAATAAAGTAACATATAATGCAGCTAGAATAAAAATCCCAGCAAGATTTGACTTCATGTTAATTGTAAAAATGCTATTATTTATAGCAGAAATAAATGTGAACGTTTTGTTAGCAACCCCCGAAAAAAGCATAAATGCATTGTTAAGCAGCAGAGACAACCACAAACTCCAAATAACGCCAGTATCCACTATTTGTAAAGAACGAAACTACTCACTTATTGTGCACAATAGTAAGCACTTTCACTATCCGCTTCATCATACCATAGACACACAAAAACCACATAGCCTACTTACAAAATATAAAATATCCAATCAACTCACATAATTAATCAAACATTTGCTTATTAAAGCCACAGTAGTAGAAACAGTATCATTATGCATTAAGTGCAATACAACTGATGTTTCTTCTACAGAACACTAATAAAGTATTAACTTCATTTAAATTCATATACTATAATGATAAAATACTTTAAAATTAAATGTATAAATGCATACATATCAACTATATAAAAAACTCTAATAAAGACAAATAATAGGTTCATGAGACATACTGAAAATTAGAGAAGTGGCTAAACCAACACCTCTCTGATTTTCAATATATGTCTTATGAACTTATTTGTTTTTATCAGAGTTTTATACAGTTGATATATATGCATTTATATATTTATTTTTAAAGTATTTTATTATTATAGTATCTGAATTTAAATTAAGTTAATACGTTATTAGTGTTCTGTAGAAGAAACATTAGTTGTATTGTATTTAATGCATTATGATACCGTTGCTTACCCCAGTTTTGCACAGTGTTGGTTTAGACACCTCTCTAATTTTCAGTATGTCTCATGAACCTATTATTTGTCTTTATTAGAGTTTTTTATATAGTTGATATGTATGCATTTATACATTTAATTTTAAAGTATTTTATCATTATAGTATATGAATTTAAATGAAGTTAATACTGTATTAGTGTTCTGTAGAAGAAACATCAGTTGTATTGCATTTAATGCATTACGATACTGTTTCTACTACTGTGGTTTTAAGAAGCAAATGTTTGATTAATTGAGTTGATTGGATATTTTATATTTTGTAAGTAGGCTATGTGGTTTTTGTGTGTCTATGGTCTGATGAAAGTGCTTACCATTGTGCACAATAAATGAGTTTTGTTCTTTACAAATAGTGGACACTGGCGTTATTTGGAGTTCGTGGTCGTCTCTGCTGCTTGTTCCTGCTATATTAATGTACTTTTGACTTTTTCAGTGGCAGAGCATTTACCTTGTGGATTGCTATATATTTTGTTTTGATAAATGCATTGTTACTTGAAATAATCTTTAACCTTGATTTTATGGTATTATTTGTAATGTATAAGTAATAAACTGTGTGAAAATTAACCCTATTTTATCTTTCAAAACTGTAAAAATAGCCATGTTTTATAACTGAAAATATGAATATAATGTTTAGTAGAATAGATTTTCTTTCATTTTGATGTACTGATAGGAACACTAGATACAGCATGGCTCTTTTTAGCATGGAGTTTCATAGAATAACCAATAGTGCAACAGCAGTAATCAATACACTTGCCACTTACCTGGCTTGTTATCAAATAATCCTCTTTTTGTGAATCTTATCTTCTTATACAGTTCTCCATTAGTACAGTATATTTTCTGATCATTGAGAGTGTCCATAATACTGCAAACTGATAACATTAAACCAGCTTCTGCTTTGATTGCAAGTTGCAGTTATAAAGCAGTCTCGATGTCACTGAGACCATAATTTTCAAAACTAATTTTCCTGAGATGTTAAGCATGACCATTAAGAACATCATCAGCAAATTAAGCTTGTCTTTTCTGCTCCAGACTGCAAATATGGTTTCTCATTTCACTGCTGTGACAGGAAGCTATTTGCCCTGTGCTCTGCTATGCTTGACCTATATTAATTTCCCAGATCTGTTTTTGTTACACAAATCCCATTTTCCCTGTGTTTGGAGTGTTGTGGATTCCTTTTATATGACTGTGCAGTTGTCCTTTCTTCATTAAACAGCCTGGAATACCATAAGAGCAGGTACACATTGAAGTACGCAGTATGTACAAGTATATTCTGTTTCTAACATCTGACAAGTCCCAGCTACTGTTATAAAGTGCAGTATGAAAATACAAGCTAAAGAAACATAGGTGACACAATCAAAAATGATTATGGTGTAAGTCTAAAGATGTTGAGTTGATTAAAAGATAAAACAATTGACTGGAGAAAGGTTTCAGCATTTAATATTCCATTTTTTTGTTGCTTCAAGCTTCACTTACATTTTCAATAATCCTGAGCAAACACTTGAAACCCTCTTCAACTCTGCTGCCAAGCCACCCCTATAATGGGTCCACTATTCAGTTAATTTACATGGCTGGCAAAGAAGAGAAACAAATGAACACAGTAAGCAGGTTATAACACATTTCTTCTTTCAACATTTTATATGTCCGAGAGTATAGAAGGCTGTCAGTGACATGTTACACATAAGTCAGTTTAACACAACCACTGGGGCATGTGTTTAGGTCTAGACAGCAGTTGGTCATGTGATTTTTTTCTCTCTTTCTTCATCTGCAAGTGGCAACCCTACATGCAGGTTGATGATATAATGAATGTAAAATTTAAAAAGTGCCCATGGCACAGAAATATAAAGCAGTACATCTATATTAGACAAAGAAGCAGCATAGTGTATGCCAATGAGTTGCAAACACTATCATGTCAAAATGAAATTACAGCTTTCAGTTGGTAATGCTCAGACATGGTAAACCATAAAAACAAATGCAACTACTCAGTACTGGTCAAGATATAGTTCAATTTAAAGGACAGTTGACACTTTTGTTTCTATGTGGGTAGAATCAGCTTACAGCTAATGACTTGACCTGTTGGTGTTTTCACCACAGACACTGGCAGTCAGGAAAAATTTCTGCAGGAGAGACAGACATGAACTAGCTTCAGTTGTACACATTTAGTGAGGCTACAAGAAACAAACTGTAGAGGTAAAGATTCCATATGGGTAAGACCTTTTTATCATAAGGACAGTGGCCACACTTTAGCATACATAAGGGCAGGTTTCTGCATGACAGCCAAGCAGTTACAAGAGGCTCAGGGCTTCAACAGATGTCTGATGTTAGGTGGGCTCTGCTAATTATTAAGAAACCAAGAGAAAGAATGGACAGCGGCTTAGGGTTTTCTTGATGTCTGTACTCCATTCAGAGTAGTTGGTCACTTACCCAAAGTGCTGAGACTGTAAAACAAGAGATGTAGCTGTATTCAGCATTTCACTATGTAAGGTTATTTTTGCTTTGCGAGCAAATCCTGTATCTCTATACAGGGCATCAGACATCATGGATGAGTTCAATTTGTTTCGTAATATCATGATGATTGCAGTGGCAGTTAGAATAATGGGCAGGAAAATGCATAAACCTGTCAGTGGGAGGTAGAATGAGCTGGGAAATGCACAAGCTTTCTGTATAATATGCCAAATGGCCCATGCTTAGATACAAATGGCAGTGACCTACCATATATATGGAATACTTGTATGTGTATGGAAGCAAACTGCACCCAGCTGTATAATGTGTTAGTATACAGGCACCAAGAAACATGTACCGATCAGCAGGTACAGCTGTCAGCATTCAGCTGTTAACACAAGGTGTACATACAAATGCAACTAAGGCTGGCTCACTAGACTGGTACAATGTACTGTACTCTTCCCTAACAATTCCATCTTCAGTCAGTAAACATGTTCTATGAAGATTCAAACCACAAATTTCATTTTTCAGTTTCCACCAGATGTAATATACTAATACTACTAGTGTGAAGTGTGACACTGGTGATACAATTTAACTAAATTGTAGTTGTTTAAAGATGCACAACTCCCAGTATAATTTGGCTTATGCCATTTTACTAGTAAACTCTACTGCCCCCCATCAAAAATGTTCACATTCCTTGTGTGCAACAATTTCAAATTATTTGTTTTCAGTTACCTTTGACACACCATATACACCGTCTCACAACTCTTATCGCAATTACTCAAAGCAAAAATACCATTTTGTCAAACACGCTGTCTGCACTGAAACATTTACCATTGAAAATGCCTGTTTTCACTTAGAATTTTTTTTTTTTTGTTATTTTGTTACCACTAGGTGGCTCTGCTGGCTGGATAATAAAGACAATTCATATTAAATCAAATCCACCAACACACACTTAAAACTAGTAGGCATGAGTTGTATCCAACACCATAGTCATTTGCTTAATGCCAGATTGTATTGGGTCTGTTTTAGTTCATTTATTAGTAATTTATAAATAAAATGTATTTATTTACCTATTTATGTCTACAGCTGACAACAAATTTACTTAAATGTCTCTTACAGGCAGACAAGACTACAGCCAGATAGATGTATGTCATCTGACCTCAGGGATGTAAGTGTAGCTCAAACATTTGCTGTCTCTACCACAAAAGAATTACTATCAAACTGAAGCTAACAATAAAAACATCTGGTAAGGCTAGGATTGGTATTTGGCAGTTGCCAGTCACAATTTCCCATCCCTAGTAGCTTCTGTAAGAAAAGGATCACTCTGATGACATTACCAGAACAATAAGAGCTTTTGTATGCTGCATGAAAAGAGGTGCTTCTAAGAGGTTAATGCCTAAGAAAAGTTATTTCTTTACTGTTGTAAAAGGGCTGATTGCACTCAGCAGCTGAAGACTAGCTGCATTGGCGATGCTACATCTTGGATTTTGTAGATGGAGCCATTCAGTTTGCTGCAGACCTGCTGGGCTGCATCATGAGATTATTTTAAATTGCTGTCAAGTGACTACCTCTGTTGACTACACAGTGATCACTCAGAATACTAGGCATGTTCTTGCTACCACTGTACAAATTAACTTTTATCAACAACAATGCAAGAATTAGCTTAAAATATGGTGGAGTAAATATAATATGAAACATAAAACTCCATTAAATAAGAGTGTCCCTTAATCAAGAATGGTACAAGGTACAAAAAAAAAAAAAAAAAAAAAACAGGCTGAACGGCAGAAAAAAATTAAATATCTGTGCAACTGATTTTGTAGGTCTCAAGAAAGAAAGCTGTCACTGCACATTGAAGAATGCCCTAAACTTTTTTTTTAGTTTGTTGGAAATGATTAATCTATATTAACTCATTTCTGTGTGCCCCCTCCCCCCACTTCAGTTCATAAAAATGCACATCAAAGCTACAACATCAAAAGTTAAATGACCCAAGGGTGTGGATTAACTGTCTGGCCCAAAACTCAAATTGGTAACTATGAAAGGCAGAATTTATTCACAAGACACCTATTGTGTAGTCAAGTAATAATGTATATTGAAAAGAGCCACACACCAAATTACCTGTTCATATATGTACATGCAAAACAGGCTAAACAAGTCTTTATGGGTTCTTAAACATCCCTTTCATTGGTGGTTTAACAAAAGGAAAAGTAGTGCATCAAACCTTAATGGCACAATTACAGTGCCTTAAACCATATGACTATTATTTATTTTACATTTGTTTACCGGAAAAGTCCGACTTAGAGCAAAACCAATTTTCAGCAGAGGCCCAGGGAGAATTGCTCCAGGGACATGTCTATCTAACATGGGAGGAAATCAGAGCACCTGGAGAAAACTCACATGAATGCAGGGAAGACATGCAGAATCCACACAGAAGGCACCCCAGCTGAGAATCAAACTGGACAACTTCTTGCTGTGAGGCAAAAACGCAATTGCTGCACCACTGCACCATCCAACTACCTAATTTGTATAATGTAGAAAGATAGGCTACTGAGGGTCAATTGATCACAGCAATACGGGATGCAATACCACATGTTCCTATGTAAACTGACAGGCCTAACTTGTGGGAATCCTCTAAAAAAGTCTGAGCAAAGGAGATGTTAATGGCTCATGTGGCAAATGTTTTGCTAAATTACTTGCTTACTGAAACCAAAATATGGCCCACTAATGCAGGAGTTTGGTCTTGTTAACTGATTTACTGAGGATTAAGCAGCACAAAGTTGAAGACAGATACACAGACTTGAATGGAAGACTACAAGATGCTGTCACTCATTAACAAATGGCAGCTTTAACCACCTGAAATGTATTATCTCACTAATAAGCTTTTAACCTCTAAAATAACATTTGTGAAAAGTAACAAACAGTGACAGTATAACTAAAATATGAGAAAGGAAGTTGTGAATTAGTTGGCTGGCTTTAATGAATTAATGGTAACATTTACTCTGTAGTCATTGATTTTGCTGTTTTGCCTGCACATTAGAATAGCAAGTGGTCAGAAAAATAGTGAAATTATGCTTTGCTTTATTTTGTTGTACTTAGCACTACTGCATTTACACATGGATTTTGCTCCTGCAGAATTTTTTAAATTAATTATCTGAAGTATTGACTTAGTAAATATAAAACATTTTAGAGCTGTTTTTCTTTTATTTTGCTATAAAAATCCAAGTATAAGAATAAACCAAAGGGAGTTTTAAAAAGCTGCTCTGGAATACTCGATTGATAACCAGTGCAGCATAACCAAAATCAATTAGTATCCTAAGAGTACAGATACGAATAACTGCACTCATGAAAATAATGCATCCAAAGTGATACTCACAAAAAACTTGTTCTACATTGTAAGCAGTTATGTATTTCCATACATGATCTTCCACAATATAAAAGTATTAACTTGACAGTACTTTATTCGGGAAGCACATAAAATCTCCTGTTACCCCTTAGCCCTTAAATATTGGGAGCATGATCTTACATTTATCATCAAATCTTGCCACAACATTGTAAATTCATAAATTGCTTACTCACCAATCATTTTAGGTTTACTGTACTGACTAGCAACCAAGCATGAATATAAACAATTAAGTAAACCATATAATGACTAAAAATAACAGTACATTATACAGGAAAGCAAGTGACTGAAACCAGATAAAATGAGCAAGTCTAACAACTAAGCACTATATTGGTTAAAGAGACTTATAATTATCTGTAAGCTAAATGAAAAAAAAAATGACGTAAAGGAACTTTTAATGGAGCTGAGTAATGGGACTTTCCACAGCTACCTGGGTAGCTAGTTCCAAAGGTTTGGGACCTAAAACTGCAAGTTACAAAAGACCCGAGTCACACCATTGGAACAAACAGCAGCTGCCAAGATGAAGAGAGGAGAACATTGGTAAGACAATGCACAACAGACAATTCTTTCAGAGAGAAGGTACTCATATCATGTAGGACTAATGGGACAATGCGTAGAACTATAATGGTGACATGAAACTATATCAGAATGAGGGCTCCTACAAACTGGAGTAGTATGATAGTAATACAGAGCATCAGTAGTAATCAGGCAGAAAAGTTTTGCACTAGACTGATATGATCAAATTCAGAGTCAAGAAGCTCAAGGTATAGGAACTACAATAGCCCAGGTGTGAAGATTCAGCAGCATGAACAACCTCAGCCATGTCGTCAGACAGTAGTCCAAGTGTGAAGATTCAGCAGCATGAACAACCTCAGCCTGGTCATCAGACAGTAGTCCTGGTGTGAAGAAACAGCAGCATGAACAACCTCAGCCAGGTCGTTGGACAGTATTGCTGCTTAAGCAATAAACATTCTTTAGACAGAAGTATGTAGACTTTAGAATAGCTGACCTGGGCCTTGAAAATCAACCTGCCATCAAAGATAACTCAAGGTTATGCAACTTTTAACACAAAGTTAAACCTTTGTTACCCAATTTTACAGGCTGAAATGTTTGAATTCCTGATAGTGGTGTAAACAGCATATCATAGCATAGCATTGCAACTATCTGGATTAAGCTGACCTTGAGCTCTTTAGGGTCATGGGTTTATAGGCAAGTACAAAGTTAGTTGTCCCTGTGGACCATTTTAAGCTTAGTTAACTTCTCCTTAGTGAGAAACAAACCCCGCACTTTTTGTCTGTGTGGTAAGCACCTTAACCACTGTGCCAATCCCAACCCCTTTAAACAGCAAGCAGAGGCCTTGGTGAGATTAGAACTCATGACCCCTGGTTTACTAGACCAGTATTCTAACCCCTGAGCTACAAGACCAGATGTCCAATGTTGGACACTGTCTAGACTACCTGCGGCGAGTGCAACGCATACACAGAAGGCTAATGTAGCAGGATTTCCTTCAGATGAAGCCATAGAAATCTGTTTTTACCTTACATCCATGGTTGAGTGACTTCAGGGTTGGTATATAAAGAAGAAGAATGGTATGTGGGCATTGCAAGGGTCTTTACTCACTGTAAAAATACTTTCTTTTTAAATTTTCAATAACTGCAGTAGTCAACATGTCACTTTTTGCCTGCTATGAGTTCAGTACTTCTGCATCCATTTTAGCCATGTATCATTGAATATCATAGTCATCTTTAAGGTGAAAAAGATGCATTCTCTTATTAAAGTAACCACCCTACCACCAGCTAGAAGTACCCAAACAAAGTGTGATTTTTGGTTTGACTGTCCTTCTTTTAAGCTTGCTTTTTCTAGCTGTGTTCTCCCAATCATATACTTTAATAAAGAACTGCTGTGTATCACAGAAAAGCCTCAGCAGACATCACAGCAATGGTAGAAGTAATGATGCTTCTTATTCTTACTGATGGATTTTTAGAAATGAAAAGTAAAGTGTCACATTTGATAACACAGGAAAAATAAATTAATTTTAAGAACATAGTCTCTTGCTTTATATTTCCTTCCAATCTGCAAAAAGAAATTAATGACTGTCATAGCTTACCAGCCTTAAATCGCATTAGTAATCCAAGTAAACATAAATGCTGGCAGACATCAGTATTGTTATACAACAGTACTACTATTCCATCTGCTCATACTTCAATCTGGAATAGATTTCAGCACTTTCTGACACTTCAAATTGCATTATTCTTCCTCCATTTATACCTACCAGATCACTAAAGACAGATTTTGATTAGAAGCCACCTTTGATCACTGGACCTTCTGGCCATGTCAGTTTTGACAAAGTATAGTTGACAACTCTATTGGTAACTGCAAAACTGTTGATGACATATCTGTCTACTGCAAAAACAGTGACAGATAACAGTTCATGGTTTACCATGAGTTCACTGAGTTTTATTTGAATACAGGAGCCAAGCTCCAACAAAGTGCAGTTCTATGTTCTAACTTCTGGCAATGACTGAAGATGATACCCGAGAGCAGCAATTTGTAGGAAGTAGAAAAGTTCAGAAAGTGCACAATAAACTGAGAGCACAGCAGCAACATTTCTTACCGATTCATATGATATATCTAAGAGTAGTTACTGCACTGTGACAAGAATCTCAGCATAGCATCACTGCTGTTCTTTTCAGGCAGTTTAAAATTTATAAGTAAGAGATGCGGGCATAAGCATTCTAGATAAGCATAAGACACAATCATAAATAGTGGACTGTCGAATTTACATAAAGCATACAATGCCTACTTCACAGACTTATACAAATGCTCCACATGTGCAATCAAATTCTGCGAGTATAACTTACTATCTTGAAACACTAAGCTAATGTTTTACATGTGAATCAATGACATAAAAAAGAAAAACTTTCCCAAAAGAATTCGAATGTCAATGGAGATTTGCAGCAAATGTATTCTTCTGCTCGCAGATTACTAAAATAGAAAAATCATTTTATGTGGATTAGACATGCTGCCTTGACACAAAACTTACTCTTCTAAATGACTAAATTTAATCTCTGCAGCATTCCTGGGAATACTTAAAACACACTTCATCAAACCACTTTGTGACAAACACAAGCAGCCAAACTCAACGCACTGGTAATTACTTAGGAGGTTATGTATTTTCCTTTCAAAACTGCACCGTTTGTCTACCTTTGCGTATTCTGAGAATTCCCTTTCATTTTATCTGTTGAATTACTCACGTTCAGGCCATTTCAGATTGTAATTAACTGTGTGAAGAGAAAACAGAAATGTTGCAGAGGTACAGGATGAACTTGCTCTATGCCCGCCTGCAGAGTTGAAGACTAAATGATCAGGTTTCCTGAGCATTCCCTCATCCTTTTGGCCATCAAGGTTTCAATGATATGTTGTGCCTGGGAATCAGGGTGATGCATGCTTAAGCTGTGTTTTGTAGCAAGGGGGAATTCAATGTCAAAACAACTGTGATGTGCAACGATCATTCCAGGAAACAGTCAGGCGGAAAAGGAATGCAAGTGCAGTGTGTTTATGTTCTCAGCCACCTGAGCATCCTCAAATCCATACAGTTCTGCTGTGACAGTGTCCGTCTCATGTAATCAGTCATATGTGGCATGAAAAATATGTGTGTTGCCTTAACTCACTATAATAAACTACATACCAGATACTTTGTTAATGCCTTTCAACAACTATTATCTGTGTAGACACCTGCATGTTGATAAACTAGTATAAACACATTACAATTGTCTTGTCCACAAAAGTAGCTTTAATGAAGTACACCTCAAAGCTATATTTTTTTCTTTCACAATAAAAAGAAGGAAGCAGTGAAAGCAGTCAGAAAAGCAAAGGCAATGAATAAGGAAAATGAAGAAAATGTTCATTTTAAATAAACTGATAAATATTTTATATGTAAATAAGGGACCAAATATTCTGTAGCAGGGACATACAGAGACTAGATGGAATACAATAAGAGAAGGTAAAGACTATCAATAAGAAAATCTGTTTAGTATTCACAAAAAATATGTCAAGACACATAAAAGTGAAAAAAATACAATATTCATGATAGGGAACAAGGTTATACTGTCAGACAAAGCTAATACATTTTATCCACTCTACCTAATAAGTTCAACAACTGCTGAACATTTGCATTTAACATATATTCACAGTAAAAAATCCATAGAAACTGGAGCTGCTTTTCACTGACTCTTTACTCATGTAATTCTAGTGGTTTTCTCGGATGGTATATTAGAATACACACTGTGCAAGAAATACCCATGCATACACAACATTCCTCTCTGTTTAGATTTTTCGTAAACTAAAAAGAACATGCATAAGAGAAGAGGTAATTACTTAGCAGAATGCATTTCATGTTAATTTTCATATTCAGGTATCACTTCAAAGGCATTAACAAAGTATCTGACATAGCTGCCTCTAAATCAGTGACTTGGAACTGTAGTTAATTATCATCTGGGGGAATTCAATAAAGCCTAAACGGATTAATTTCCCATGTAGGCATAGTGGCACGGAGCTTACACGGAAGTAAGCAGCCGTGCAATCCAGTAAACAGAGCTGAGGGGCATGCACGAGTGTGGGAACACGGACGTATCCGTGGCATGCCAATCACCTCATAAGCAGGTGAACCGCAAGCAAATGATGGTGTTGGAGTGATCCAGCAAGCAGATAGGCATTAGTGCAGACCCTGTGTTGGTGTCCAAAGTGTACATGGAAAAATTCTGTGTACATGAGATAAAAAAGTGAACATGGGCTGTAAAAGCCCAGTTAGAAGGACAGAAATAGAATAGCAGGCACAGATATGTGCAAAACTATGCCCTGTGTGTCCAAAAAGTAATGGAAAATAATGCAAAATATTTTTTAATATTCATATTATGTTTGTGTGGTGCGCAACATTGTGCAAACATGTCATTATGCAAAAAGAAAATATTTAAAAGTGTAAAAAGGAAAAAAAAAATGTGACAATAATGCATTATAAGGCCTTGCATGGACTATGTACAACGGTAGATTTCTGTGGTTGCTAAGGAGGCAGGGTCTTGAATACATAAGCATAACTGATGTCTGCCACGATCTGAAGTTGTACGTGCAGTCTACCCAGGTGACATGTATCAATTGTAGTAGAGTGTGTCACAGGGTATGAAAGCATGTTGACGCCGACTGTCCCCATTGTCTCTGACACAATGTTCTATACGCATGTACCTAGGAAGCCATGCACATATACTGGCATACCTTGTTGATGTCATATCTCTGCTGTGCTGCCTTGCCATCCTGTGCCACTGTATTTACGGCATGGGTCCACAGCTGCACCACTCAAACTCCTGGGACAAAAGCATATATTAACCGAGACTTGGCTAAAACCCACCAATAACAACAATGAAATTGTAGCTCCAGGATACATTATACTACGCAAAGACAGGGCAACCAAAAAGTGCAGGGGAGTAGCTATCCTATTTAAAGATCACCTTACATTAGACCACCTTGAAGTTGACATTCCTGACTTTGGAAATGCAGAACTACTATTTATCAAATTAAAACTCAACCCTAAAAAACACAGTAACATCATTGGCAGTTATATCCCACCAGGAGACGATATCAGCATAGTAGAAAACATACTACACTGGGCCTCTAATTCTCTCCCACAGGAAACAGTCCTGATGGGTGACTTTAATATTGACTGGCTAGAATGCTCCTCTCTTAATCCAAAATCACACATTAACCTATATGGGTTTACCCAACTGATATCCCCCACAGAGCTGACAAATCTTCCAAACTCAGTCCATCCTCGGCTGGATTTTGGTTAACAACCCCTCCATATCATCATAGGCAGACTGTCTTCTTGACAGCCAGAGTGACCGCCTTCCAACCTTCTTTATTTGTACCCATACCCACCACAACAGCCAAAACACATACTGCACAATCAGAAGCAAAAACGACTTTAACCCACATACATTCATCACTGCCCTAAAAAGTTGCAACTGGGACTTTCTCAAACAGCTACCCCTAGATGATGCTGTTAACTCCTTTCATACTACTTTTTTAGACATTTTAAATTGCCATGCTCTCCCCAGAACCATCATAGTGAAAGCCAACTATGCACCCTGGCTAAGTAAGGAATGCAGATCCCTACTCAAAGCCAGAGACAAGGCCTGGGAACAATACCACAAATACAAAACCCAAAATACAAAAATAGCTTTATTATGAAGTTCAAGGAATGTTAAGAAACTTGTAAAACAAGACAAAATCAGTTACTACCACAACATTAAAAAAAACCCCCACAATGACGCCCAAAGATTTTGGGCCACAGCTAATAATATACCGCTAGCAGGCAAAATATCTATCCCCACTCTAGCCTCAAACAACAACTCTGAGAGTATAGCTACCCAATTTAATAAATACTTTACGGAAACCATCCTAACTCTTGGTAATTCTCAAAACATTACCAACAACCTTGCCCCTGTAGCACAACAGTTCAGCAGCTCCTTCCAAAATAGCCCCACCCAATTTACTTTACAAGCAGTGTCTGTAGCTCCATAAAAAAAAAAACTACTGCATAAACTCAAACCTACCACCCTAGCCACTGATAATCTGCCAGCTGAATTTCTACAAATCTCAGCCGAAAGGATAGCATACCCAGGAGAAACACTCATTAATAGATCTATATCTGAGAGCATAGTACCTGCCATCTGGAAGATATCCCACATAATACCTCTACACAAAGGAGGCAGTTCCACAGAACTTCTGCATACAGCATTTTCCTTCAGAATGAGGTTGAATGCAGGCAGGAGCAACTATATGTGGAAAATGGCAACAGTGAAGCAAATGAAGTTAGGAGATCAGAGCGTTTGTTGTATAAACAATGGAACCAAGAGGAGACACTATCATATGCCTCTGATACTCATAAACATCAAAATAAAAAGATAAATACTGCTATGACAAAAATAAGTGGGGAAGACAGCAGTAATTCACAAGAAACAGCAGTTAGACCAGTTTCCACCCAGCCTGTGTATGTTTATCAGCAAAATAAATGTGGAGACAAGACATGGGCGCAAGTAACTTCTTCTTCATCGAATAAGTGATATATAAAGGACAGAAGACAGTCAAAAACTGGAAGAAGAACAACAGCAAAGGATGGAAAGCGTAGGTACTGTTTCTTTTAAAATAGTGAATTTATTGTTATAAACTTTCTCAAGAAGAATGCTGTATTTTAAGTAAAGGGTGGAATTTTGTGCCTGCCAGAAGGGCAGAAAAAATGGAAGTGCTTAACAGTATTAGAGAATATGTAAGACAGTTAAATGTTAAGTTCTTTTTTAAAGCTACTGAAGCACAAAGAGAAAATTTCTGTAAACCTAGGACATTTAATCCACCCTTAAGAAAATAATTGGAAATGTTTCTGAATAGTTGTGAACTGCAAATTATTGAAGCTCTTGAAAATGAATCTAGTTATAATTACTATATGTCCAGTAGAGAAAACACATTTTTTTGATTTTATTAAAAATGATGAGCTATTAGTGTTTAAAGCTGATAAAGGGGGAGCAATAGTTATTTTGGATAGAACAATGTATGGAAACAAAATGTATGATCTATTGTCCGATGTGATTTTTTTATAAGAAAGTGTCATTCAAAGAAATTAAGAAAGCTTATTCATTTATTGATTCCTTAGTTGAAGAATGGTTTTATACAACCAGAATTACTCAGTGTACTAAAAAATACTTTACTATTGAGAATCCAAAATTAAGTAGGATCTTTGGAATTTCAAAGATCCATAAAGAGCTAAATGACCCCCCCCCCCCCCAAGACCCACAGTGTCTAGTCTACATAGTAAAATAGAAAGTATGGCTATCTATGTAGACAAACACAGAGGGTAGTGGTTAACAACAGTACATATATCAGAGACACTTTTGATTTCTTGGAAATAAATCATAGAAATATTTGTGGAAGAAAGTGACTTACTGGTAATTATGGATATAAAATCATTGCATACAGTAATACCTAATGATGAAGGCATAGAGACAGTGAGGCTTGAATTAATTAAATCTAAGTTATATTCTGATAATACTGTAGGAATATTAATGGAACTGCTTGATGTTATTCTCAATGATAATTACTTCTCATTTAATAGTGATTTTTTTCCATCAAACAAATGGAGTGGCAATGGCTCCCAGTTATGCCAATCTGTATATGTATGGGTGAGAAACCATTCATATATTACATAGTAAGTACCGAAATAATATTGTGGCATTGTATCATTTTATTGATGATGTTTTCTTAATTTGAAGAGGAACAAAAGAGGTGTTATGTGAATTTAAGGCATACATCAACAGTGTGTGTACTTTCTTGGAATTTACCTGCCAATTTTATGTAACAACAATAAATTTCTTGGATGTAACTGTCTTTAAGGATAAGAACAAATTAGGAACAAAATTTAAAAAAAAGAGGTTCAAAATAATACGTACTTATATTATAGTAGCATGCACCCCAAGAAGACCAAAGAAAATATAGTAAATGGACAGTTGTTAAGGATCAGTGACCTGACAGAAAGGGAAGACGATTTTGGTATAGAAAGTGACAATTTTTGTGAAAAATGTTATCAAAGAGGTTATCCAAAAACATTAGTTACAGATTTTAGTAAAAGAAGTTATGTACCTACCATAAAGTTCCATGTTAGTTGTCTTCATCTCACCTTCTTTCTTGCTGGTTGGGATTGGAGCCAATCCTCGGCTCTGACTCAGCCATCTTCTATAGCTCGAGAGCTGTTTACTGGCTCGAGGCTACCCCTTATCCCATG
The DNA here is from genome assembly GCF_019279795.1 of Protopterus annectens. Lineage (NCBI taxonomy): Eukaryota > Metazoa > Chordata > Ceratodontiformes > Protopteridae > Protopterus > Protopterus annectens. Next base: position 1,455,151,964 of record NC_056725.1, on the reverse strand, counting down.
ATGCCTAGCGCTAGCTACTCAGATCTCGTTTGTAATAGCTAACCCCAGACATTGCCAGAGAATCAACATGTCCAAACAAACCAGTTGAGCATACCTGTTAAACTCTCTACGTCAGTAGAGGAAACAAACCAGAGAACACTCAGCCACTGAAACCAAAACTCCTCTCGATCAATAGGACAGGGGGACGGAGGGTGGGACGCAAGAAAGAAGGCGAGATGAAGACAACTAACATGGAACGTTATGGTAGGTACATAACTTCTTTATGTTAAGCTGTCTATCTCGCCTTTGTTCTTGCTGGTTGGGACAGCATCCCTAGCACCTACAATCCTGGGCGGCTCATTGGAACAGACTCTTCAGAACAGTGGAACCGAAGTCAGCTCTGCTCCTGGAGACCATATCTAGCTTGTAATGAGAAATAAAGGTATGAGGATTTGCCCACGTAGTGGCTGCACAGATAGAATCCATGAGCAACCTAGATTGAAATGCTACAGAGGTGGCCAAGGACCTAGTGGAATGACCTTTTGGTTTGATAGGCAACTCTTTGTTTCTCAATTGATAAATGAAAGTAATAATGTGAGACAACCACCTGGATAAGGTCACTTTGGAGACTGGATGACCTTGTTTGCCCAGAGCATAGAAAAGGAATAGTTGGTCCGATTTCCTTATGTCCTTCGTCCTATGCAGATAAAAATGCAGTTGTCTGTTTACATCTAATTGATGTAATTTGTATTCTGCCTTGTTGGTGTGGTTGGGAAAAAACACGGGAAGGTCTATGGATTGGTTTAAATTATTTTCTGAGCAGACTTTCGGAAGGAAAGAGAGATTAGTCCTCAGAGCTACCCTGTCCTTATGAAAAACTAAGTAAGAAGGATGGACGCATAGTGCCTGAAGTTCAGAGATGCATCTAGCTAAAGTAATAGCTACCAGAAAGAGAGTTTTCCAAGATAGAAACTTAATGGAGCAGGATGCTGCAGGTTCAAAAGGGAGCAAAATTAAGGAGGTTAGTACCAAATTTAGGTTCCAAGGAGGAGGGGGATCTCTCACCGGGGGTCTAAGGAGAGTAGTCAATCTTAGGAAAGGTTTACATAGCTTATGAGACATGATGTTTGCATGAGAAACCAACATGAAAGTTTGAAATGGCCGCTAATTGAACCCTGATTGTAGCAGAAGCGGACCCAGAATGAAAAAGTTCTGCTAGAAACTCCAGGATTTCGTGGACTGGGGCTGAAAAGGGATCTATGTTCCTAGCCTCTGCCCAACAAGAAAAATGTTTCCACTTGCTAGCATAAGTACTTCTAGTGGCGGACTTGTGTGAGGAGACAATAATTTCACATATGGCCGGGGAAATGTTGGGAAGCCTGTCTACAGTTGGAAGTGGAGCAACCAAGCTGTGAGCTGGAGTGTTTGGAGGAATTGATGCAGCCCGGCTGATTGATGAATCAGCAAGTCTGGAATCAGATCCACAGTTCAGGGCTGATCGAGAAGGTAATGGTGCAGGAATGGAAACCATATCTGTCGAGGCCAGCAGGGGGCAATGGGGATCATTTTGCAACCCAACGATATTGCTTTCTGTATGAGTTTCAGAATCAGGGGAAACGGTGGGAAGGCATAAAGAAGTCCCTGAGGCCAAACATGGACTAGAGCATCTCTAGGTGTGTGACCTGGAAGCGGAAGAAGGGAGAAGTAGTTGCTGCATTTGCTGTTGAAGGGGGTGGTAAAAAGGTCGCAGCAAGGCTTTCCCCATTTGCGAAAGATAAGATTCGCAATTTCCTGATACAGAGACCACTCGTGAGGCATGAGAATAGCTCTGCTGAGCCGGTCCGCTATGACGTTGGACCTTCCAGGGATGTGCGTCGCAATCAGAAATGATTGGGAGGAGATCGTCCACTGCCAGAGTTTGAGTGCTTCTCGACATAGGGGGTAGGACCTGGTTCCGCCCTGTTTGTTGATGTACCAAACCACTGACATGTTGTCTGTTTGAATTGCAATGGTCCCAGAAGGGAGAGATTCCTGAAGAGCTTGCAACACTAGGAGCACGGCTCTCATTTCTAGGATGTTTATATGCAGATGGTACTCGTGAGGCTGCCAAGTGCCTTGGACTGTCCTGCCCTGATAATGCCCCCCCCCACCCTATCAGGGAGGCATCTGTGGTCACTGTGGCAACCGGAGGGGACTGAATGAATGGTCTACCCTGAGAGACTACTGGGGAGACCATCCACCAGGAAAGGTGCTTTTTGCATGTGTCTGTAATCATGATCATGTGAGACATAGTCAGCTGTTGAAAGGGCCACTGTGTGAACAGAAGCCACTGAAGAATTCTCATGTAAATGCAGGCCAGAGGGACTAGAAGAACTGCCGCTGCCATGGAACCCAGAGTTTGAAGAACCATCCTGACTTGGACCCTTTTGCACTGCATTAGAATTTGTACTTGCGTTGAATTGTAGTCACTCTGTCTGGCGGTATCCTTGTGGACATACTCCTTGTGTCTAGGTCTGCTCCTATATAGGTAATAGATTGCCAGGGCAACAAGACATATTTTTCAAATTTTATTGTAATGCCTAGCTGGGAACAAAAAGTGATTGTGTAGTCCCTGGATTGTAGAAGGTGACACCTGGTGGTAGCAGTAAGGAGCCAGTCATCTAGATATGGAAACACCTGGAATCCTCGACATCTCAGGTGAACCGGGACCACTGCCATACATTTAGTGAACACCCTTGGGGCTGTGGTGAGACCAAAGGGCAGAGCTCTGAACTGGTAATGACTGGCTCCCAGCCAGAAGCGAAGGAATCTCCCGGAGCGCCTGTCCATTTTGATGTGGTAGTACGCATCCTGAAGATCTATGGAGCACATCCAATTGTCCTGACCCAGAAAGGGTAGAATGGACTGTAGCATGACCATCCGAAACTTTGTTATTTGAGCAGAATTGTTTAGTCTGCTGAGATCCAGAATCAGTCTCCAGTCCCCTGTCTTTTTTGGTACCAAAAAGAACCTTGAGTAAGTTCCGGGTACGTGTTGGTCTGCCGGGACTTTCTGGATGACTCTTTTTTCTAGCAGTCTTGAAACTTCTATGACTGCTTGGTCCCTCAGATTGGGTGGAATATCTGGAGGGATCTGTTTGACGGTAAGGGGGGTTGAGAGAAGGGAATTTTGTAACCTCTGGATATGATGGACTGTACCCATTTGTCTTGCGTTATATTTTGCCAGGCTTTTGGGTACAGTGAAAGTCTTCCCCCGACTGCCTCCAGAGGTGGGCAGCCGGGCAACCCTTCAGGGATGCTGGAAGGGCTTCTCAGAGAAGGATTCTCTGCTGCCCTGGTTCTGCGGACCCCCTCTGCCACAAGGGTGGCCTCTTTTGTTGTTGTTTCCTCCTCTGCCCCTGGAGGAAAAATCGCTACCTGTGTCAGGCAAGGCTCCCTGGGATTTTTGAAACCACATTTTACCACTCTTCTGACCCTTGGGGTATGGTCTGGAAGAAGTGGAAAAATGGACTCCCATGGCAGAGAGTCTTGCCTTCTTGTTCACACCTAGTGAGAGTGTCTTTCACCTGTGGTCCAAAGAGAAAGGAACCATCAAAGGGGGTGTTGGTGAATGACGCTCTAAAGGGTTCCGCAAAATTACACAGCCACATCCATGTGTGTCTTCTAAGGGCCACGCCTGTACCTGCGGCTCTACTCGCACCATCGGCTGCATAGGAAATGACCCTCATGGAGGAGTTGACTACAGAATTAAGGGCCGCCAGCTGAGAAGCCACTTTAGCTTGAGCCCCTTCTGCTGATGGATCCTGAAGGGTATCTCCGAGCTCTTTAAGGAGATCCCTCTGAAGCCGGGTAAAATGGCACAAGTAATTCAGTGACCTCATAGAAAAGGTCGCTGAAGCAAACATTCGCTTCCCATATCTAGCCATAGTCCTGGACTCCTTGTTAGGAGGATGGACAGATGCAGACATTTCTGCTAACTCCTTCTTAGTGGCTGCTGCTACCACCATGGCATCCACAGGAACACCTTTAGTAAGAAACTGCTTATCAACGGGTGCAGTGATAAACTTGTCAGGTATCCTCGGGGTTGGTTCCACTGTATCAGAAGCTGACCAAGCCTTTCAAGCCACAACTGACATGAGTGGATCGAAAGGAGGAGAAACCCAGGAGGTGGAAGGTGAGGAACCAAAGGCATCCAGGAATACAGACTCATCCTCAGTAGGGGCTAGGGGAGTCCAGTTCCCCCTCTGCTTAAGCATTTCTAGGATGTCCGAGAAGGAAACATCTTCAGAGGGGGATCTCGGGGACCCTTCCGATTCATCTAAGTCTGTATCAGAAGTGACAGACTCAGGGGAGTCAATGTGCTTCCTCTTGCACTTCTTCTTCCGAGGGGGTTCCTCTGAATGATCAGGGGAGGCCTTGGAAGAAGAGGAAGATCCCAATGTGGTGCCCTGGAGTGCCGGCTCCCCACTCTTGGGGTCTGGAGGAGGACAAGAGGTTAACGCTGGCACTACAGGGGACGGAGACGATGGGGTCGAATGTGGAGCTGAATCAGTGGCCAGAAAACTCCTCATGACATCGAAGGCATCCCTGACATGATGCTGAGAAGGCTCCGGTTCCGAGGAAATCGGAATCCTTCTCCGCACTGAGGGAGACGGCTCCGAGGCCGATGTAGGAGCCAAGTTCACCTGCGCCGAAGCTCCAAGAGGGAGAACGGGGTTGGACAAGGGTCTGATGCCACTCGCCCTCTCGGAGCTGATGAGGGAGCCTCGGTGCCCAGATCCCTCGACGAATGGCACCATCGAGGGAATTGGAGCCGACGATGGAACCGAAGGAGGGATAGTTATTGGAGCCGACGGTTCCACAACTCGAACCCCAACAAACTCCGGCTCCGAGCTCAATGGAGTCGGAGGAGGAATATCGATAGCAGTGGATGGAGCTGACACCTGTTGAGGAGGGCTGGGCAACATCTTGGCAAGTGCCTGCGACTTCAGTAACCTACTGACCACTCTCTCCACGTCGTGATCCAAGAGCCTAGTGGACTGAGAGGAGTGGGAAGATCTGGGACTGCACTCACTTTGCAGCAGGGGAGACTGAGGAGCCAAATGTATGGATTCTAATGAAGGGGACCTCAGCCTCTTGTGGCTCCATGATGGCTACGAGGACGCTGATGAAGCCGACGGGGAGATAGTCTCCTCGGTTCAGGCCGGAACCGATGTACTCGGTAAAGTTTGAACCAATGACGGCTCCGAGCTTGGAGGCGATGATATGGTCGGTTTTGGGGATTTCACAGGCTGAGCCTTGGCCGGTGAATCCTGGGGCTTGAGAAGACCCCTCAGAATAAGTTTATTCTTGCGCTCCTGCAGAACTCTTGGACTGAATGCATGGCATATGGAACAAGAGTCCTGCAGGTGCATTGCACCTAAGCAATAGACGCAAGAAGTGTGAACATCTGTCAGAGACATTTTCTGACAGCATGAGTCACACTTCTTGAATCCAGACACTTTGGATTCTTTAGACATAATCAAGAAATAACCTGTAAAATACTATATTGATTTTTGGCCAAAAGGCCGAACGGTTATAACAAAATACAACAATACTAATAACAAAGGCAAAAAATATACAGTAAACTACAGCTAAGGATTGTTTTGTTTTTTTTTTTTAACTAGGAAGCCTCTGACTTAAAATGGCTACCTAACAATAAGAAAGAAAGATTAAACTAACTGTACCTACAAGAAGGGATAGGGGTGGGGGAAGGGGAAAACTCTCTAATTTAAACAGGTTCTAAGGGAAGGACTACCAAGAGACTAAACTAACACTAAGTTACAGATTACAACTTATAACAAGAAAAAAATCCCAGTAGAAAGATTAATTTGACTAGAAAAGTTAAATAAGAAAGTTATACGAGCCTGAGCCAGTAAGAACCACACCTCACAGCTGAAGCGGAAAACGAGATCTGGGTAGCTAGCGCTAGGCATCATGGGATAAGGGGTAGCCTCGAGCCAGTAAACAGTTCTTGAGCTATAGAAGATGGCCAAGTCGGAGCCGAGGATTGGCTCCGATCCCAACCAGCAAGAACAAAGGCGAGATAGACAACTTAACATCTAAAGTTACAACTCAGAGAGGTACAAGAAACAGAAAAGAAGGTATAGTAAATAAAAATAAAAACAAAGTAAGAATGCCTATTGTGGATAGTTTGGACTCAGGGAGAACAAAAGAAATAATAACAAATAATTGGAAAGTGTTTGGGGGACAAACTGAGTTACTAGAAACTAAAAAAAGAGGGAAAAGTTTCAAAAACTTCTTTCAAAGTAAGTTGACTATACCAAAAGTCAGGTCAGACAGAAATTGAATGGTTAAGTGTTACAACTGTAACATGCGTAACTATTTGTTCACGGAGGAAAAACAGAATGCACTTTGAATAATGTTAACATAACTGTCAATGGGGTTTTTTCATGCAAATCTAAGTATGTAATTTATGTCACTTTTTGATTAGAATGTAAATATTTTTATGTAGGAAGTACTACAAGAGAATTGTACAAAAGAATATACGAACATAAATACTCAGTTTCTATTGTGGATGAAAGGAATGACCTGGGGAAGCATTATAAACATGGTTCATGTAAAGTTAACTTTAAATTCCTTGTAGTGGAGAGTCTAAAAAATGTAGAAAATTTGTTTAATCCAGAAGATGACTTGGGGTGGCTGGAATATAGTTGGCAGGTTAAACTCAATGCTTGCTCACCCCCTAGTCTGAACAATAGAGAAAATTTTATTATGTATCTTAAACATAAAGGGTTAAAACACTAAGTATGTGGTCATGTCATTTTTAAAGTACTTAAATATGTGTTTTTGAATGTTAACTTCCAGTCTGAAGAAGTCTTATTACAGATGAAAGCACTTATTGGAATTATTTATCGTGGAATTGTCCCTGGATTTTATTAAAGCAGCTTGATTTCCTTTGGTTTTGTTTTTTAGATATGTTAATAGTGAACCATAACCAATGAATAACAATAATACATTTAGATGAAGATAAGGTGTGGGGAGAGAGAGAGAGAGAAATACAGTCCCTTAATACCGGTATAGGCTATATAGTTTACAACAGTACTGCTATATACTCTACAGATCTGTCCTTCCTTTATGTTTAACAATGCCCTATAGCTGCTGTAGCACATACATAATTCTCAAGCTATCCGCATGGGACAGTATGGTTCAAGCAGTAACACCTGCAGGTACACAACTACAGAGAACACTTACACATCAGGTAAACCTATATAACTACCAAGGTGTACTGTTTACTGATGTAGTGTGACTGTGCTATTGATGTAATCATGTTGATGATACATCTGTGACAGAGGGATTATGCAACAGTAATTACATTCTGTGACAGAGGGACACTTGAGAGACATGTATGTATACAGTACAGAGGACAAACAACTATCATGCCTTTCTTGGCAGGCATGGGGAGAGAACTTCAGCAAACTTTCACAGACACTCCAGGCATACAGCCATACCAAGATTACACATTTTATTTATTTTATTATTATTGTACTTGTTGCCTTTATTTTATGAAGTCTTAACACATTCCTGGTCAATGCTGTTAACAGTCTGTTACATCTGAACACACAAATTATTTACTCATAATAAGGGCTACTTCACCCATTTACCTGTATTTCCTATGGAGAGAACATCCGTCATCAAAACGTAACCGATTCGGTAATATTTATTACTACACGGCACTGGATTTGAACCCTGGTCTGTGTGTGGCAAAATATACTTCAGACAGAGTATTTACACACACTGAGCTACTGAGCCATTGGTGATTACTGACTGACTAATATTTGCCCAGAGCTCACCTGGAAACAAAATATGACCTGGTAATAATGCTACCGTTTTATACTAGACTGCAGTGACAGCTGAACACACATGCATGACATTCATGCATGACAGAGATACTAGGCAAACTATACAGTATTACAGAGAATGCAAGTGTACACAATATACAGTTAGTGGGTGAAAATAACCACCATACCAGATTATTGGGTTGGCTACCTCACCCATATACAGTTGCAGATAGTATACTTGCAGTCTACAGCTATTACATTGTCATACTTGCCTGCAGCACCGTACCACAGAGCATAAATGCATATAGCTGAAATGCAATAGTTAACACAAGACAATCCTGATATACACAATATATTTTGGGTGTTAATGCTATTGCTTAAGATGTTACTGCAGAACATGAGTTATAACGCATTTCTTGTAATACAGCTCTGAATCTACAGTTATTGCATAACACTCTTTATTAGCTATGTGATGCCCATGCCCTGGCCCAGCAATCAAGGAGCCTCAATCCTCACCACTAACACCAGTAAGGGGCATCTCATATAGGTAGAAAGGATAACAAATACACACAGTGAAGTGCAATTTCCCTTAAGAGCACACAGAGATCACAGTCAGTCTGGGGCTGATCACTCCCTTGCTCTCCAGGTCCCCAATAAAACTCCCCACTGGCACAGCTATAGTGTCCAGATCTCGGCCTAGTGGACAAGCTAAAACCTCCAGCACCCACTCTGTCCAACCAGTGATTCGTGTCCCCGCCCAAGTAGCTGACCCACACGGATCCCCTACACAATGCCGACATTTCAGAATGCCGACACCATATGATCGACATTCAGAATGCTGACATTGTGAGAGGTCCATAGAAAAGGAAAATAACATTTCCTACAACTTCACCCCCAACACACCCCCATAACTTTAATATACCAACTCCGAGATCGCATTACAGTGCAGGAATGGAAATCTTTCCATTCCGCACTATAGTGAGATGCCGGTTCTGCATTGTCGGCATTCTGAATGTCGACCATATGGTGTCGGCCATATGGTTGTCGGCGTTCTGGAATGTCGGCAAACTGAAGGGGACCATACACATACACACACACACACACACACACACACACACACACACACACACACACACACACACACACACACACGCACACACGCACACATACACACACGCACACACACACTTTGAGAAGAGTTTATACAACCACACAGACGCTCCTGGGTAAGGCTGGCACAGGTTCTCCAGCTGTGCCCCTTTTTCTAAGACTATACGGTAGTACGAGCTGCCACCACCCACTAATATTTATCAGCTACTCAAAGGCCGTTAAAAGGGTGTCCAATTGTTACTGTGCAATATTATTATCCAAATGGTAATATAGCTCAGGGCTAAAGCTATTGAAGTGGCTTTCTACCATTTTACCAAAGGCAAACAAGTACTTTAAAGAGCTTAAATTATCTCTACAAAAGTAGCCACAGTTGAAAGAGTTTAAAAATATTTAATAACAAATAGTCAAAACACAAGGCAATACTTTTTCCTACACAGTGCTCATCAAGAGTTCGGAGATCACAGAGAAATACTTAAAATAATTCAGTAGTACAGTTCTGACATCAAAGAAAAACACTTAGTCTAATCTTTCTAGTTTCTAGCGATTTCTAAGAGAAAACACAAGTCTAAGGTAAACTTACATATAGAGCAAGACAGTGCTGATGAGTTCGATGGTCAAGACAAAAACGTTTAATGCTCTTCGATTCTCTGTTTTTAAAATCACATTTCTTGTTCACATTACATCATTCTTCACACTTTCTTGGGTTACATTACATCATTCTTCACACTTCCTTGGGTTCCCAGGCTAATAGAAGCTACATTTACATTTTTCACCTTTGGGCAGAAACCAGAGCAATAAAGGACATTTATGCATGCAAATTCTGGCCATTAACCCTGGCCTTAAAACAATAGCAAGAATTCCTTCATCTAGACTGGTTGGAGCTGTGTTTACATCAAAGGGTCACAACATGCTTTACTTGGTCAGTAGAGTGCACTGTTGTTACATTTTTTTTCAGTTCCACATGTAACACTATTTTTACCATTTAAGACAACAAGCCTGTGGTTTACATTAATATTTACAGATAACAGAATTATTTCCAAAATTCTATCTGGCTAGGCTGGCAGCATTCACCTATCTTCACCCAATCTTCACAAGCTATACCTTGAGGCAGGTAGTGGTATTCTTTTTGTTTTTATTTCAGAGCAGGTATCATAATCAATTTCATGCAAAACAGCCCTAATTATACACATATTGCAAAACACAGCTTTGTTAGGGGTACCTTCATGCAGTTACTGGTATAGTTCTGAGTCTTTATTGCACAACAGTTGACGTAATGCAGGTGCTGCAATACAGCTGTAATTTCACAATTATTGCAGTAGAAACTTTATTTCATTTACATTATCAGGGTTAATAGTTTAGTTGTCCCTGTATATTGTACTGTAGTTAGCAGTTATCACTTATTGCAGTACAGGCCTATGTTCATAGGTTCATAAGTTAGTACTAGGCTAACTACCCTTGTGGGCCATTTCAAGCCAAGCCAATTACCCCATGTGAGAATCAAACCCTGCACCTTGTGTCTGTAAGTTAAACACCTTAACCATTATGCCATCCTCCCACCCACCATGTCCACATTCATTGCAATACTCAAATCCTTACTGTATGTGCCTATTGGCAGTTCATAGGTAGATACTAGGCTATCGACCCAAGGGCTTAAGTAAGCCTAGCCAACAAGGTTCCCTGGCTTACACCACCCAAGAAAGTTAATTTCCTGTGCCCCTGTCGAGCAGAGCCACAGAAGTGATCCCCTGGGTGTATTTCCTATTTCCCATCCACTCATCAAGATTTTTTCTTGAAGAGTGCTAAAGAGGAACTTTCCTTGACATAGATGGGTAGCTTGTTCCAGAGTATAGGAAGTCTCTGGGAGAGGAATCTATTCCTCCAGCATGTCCTGATTATTGTGGTGACAAGGTTTAGGTCCCTAGAGCATGTAGCTCAGAGGGATTGGGATTTCTTTAGGTGTAGCATGTCCAACAGCTCTGAGTTTAACATAGCTTTATATGTTAGGCAGAGATCTCCATGAAGTAGGTGATATGCTACAGAGTAAAGCTGGAGATTTTTGAGACGGTCAGTGTAGGGCATCTATTTGAGGCCAGTAATCCTCTTTGTGAGGTACTTCTGTGGCCTTTCCAGCTGCTGCAGATGTCTTGTGAGGTACATTCCAAAAGGGGCGTTGTGCTCTATAATGGGTCTAATGAATGCCAAGTAGAGGGGAACAATGACCTCTTTTTTCCTGGATGAGAACCCTTTTGTGATGAGGTGTGCCGCATAGAAGGATTTCCTGACTGCTGTGGTGATGTGATTATCAAAGTAGAGACTACTGTCCACCTGGGTCCCAAGGTCTCTTATCTCACATTCAGCATTAAGTAGACTGCTGTTTATGTGGTAGTTCATGGGTATAGAGTTTTTAACAAAGGGGATGACAATGCACTTTTTGGCATTGAGCTTGAGGCCATGCCTCTGACTCCAGGCATCTGTCTCAGTGAGGCGCTTCTGTAGGATGTCCACATCATTTGGGGACTCGACTATGGCTCCTAGTTTGCAGTCATCTGTGAACTTCGTTAGCCAAAGTCCTTCTGTGTTAGCCTGTACTTCAGAGAAGTAGATACCAAACAGGAGAGATCCCAGAACTGAACCCTGTGGTACTCTCCTTGACACTAGTTTGAAGTCAGATTTGGAGTCTGCAACTTTTAGAGTGTGGGTTCTGTCAGTGAACCAGTTGGCAACCCATCTTGTGACGTAGGGATTTATACCTAGTTTAGTGAGTTTAGCTATAATTCCAGAATGGGGGATGGTGTAGAAAGCCTGGCAAGGTCAAGATAAGCTGTGTGAACCACCTTACCCTCATCTACGGCTTTGGTGACTGTCTGAAAGAAGTTGATCAGGTTCAGAGGGAATGATCTGCCTTTCACAAACCCGAACTGGGTGGGATCCAGAGTATGGAGGTTACCAATGTCTTTGTTTATGAGTTCCATAATGATACGTTCCATGGCCTTGCAGACCAGGCTCGTCAGGCTAATATGGTGATAGTTCTCAGGATCAGTGGTGGCTCCCCCTTTGTGGAGTGGGATAACTGTTGCTGTGCGCCATTCAGTGGGCACAAAGCCTGACGTGAGACTATGACTGAACATTTTGCTTACATGGGGAGCCAGTTCGTTCTGAAGTTCATGTAAAATGCAGCCTGTTATGTTGTCCAGTCCCATGGATGCTGTGTTTTTGGTTTTAGAGAGTGCAGCTTTTACCTGCATAGATGTGATTACAGGGAGTCTGCAATCTTCCTGTATAGATATGGGCCCTTTTGGGGGTGAGAGGGGGGTAAAGTTAGCACTGAACCTTTCTGCCAGGATGTTGGCAATATCAGTTGGTTCTGTAATTTTCATGCCGTTATGCTGTAACTCAGAGCAGATCTGGGTGTTGCCATTGAGATTCTTGACATAGCTATATAATGCTTTGTGGTTGCCCTTAGAATCAGTGGCGATTTTGTTTTTGTAGCTAGCTTTGCAGGATCTTATAAGGGATCTCAGCTTCTTATTTAGGATGACCAGGGAGCTCCTCCACTCATGGGATTTTACTCTCTTTTGTAACAGTTTCTTCCTTCTGTTGCAGAGGTTGTTTATGGCAGGGGACCACCAGATTGGCTTCCTTTTTTTGGAGGATAGCGTCTTTGTTCTGTTTGTTATTGCTTGATCCATGCACTCATGTAAGTGCTTATAGAGTGCATTTGTGTAGGATTCAGCAGTCGTAACTGTATTGTCTATCTGCATGGGTGTCATGAAGTTCACCACTTCTGTCTTAAGAAGCATGAAATTGGCTTTGGAGAAATTATTTACCGTGATGTCCTTAATAGTGGGTGGGGGCAGGGTGCGGATATCTAGGGTGATTAGCTTATGGTCGGATCTGACCAATGAGGAGTTGACTTCAGGTGTGGAACACCGGTCACTCATGTTGGTAATGACTTGGTCTAAGATATTGTTGCACCTGGTGGGAGTGTGGATAAGTTGATCCAAGGCATTGGAATTTATGAATTCCAGAAAGCGTTTAGCGAAGGAGTTGGTACATGAATAGTTTTCCCAGTTAATGGTGGGTAGTTGAAATCACCCATTATTAGGGTGCTTTGTTGAACCCTAATATTTTCCAGTATATCAAGAAAAGAGGAGTGGGAATCCTGGGGCATGATGGGGAATCTGTAGCAAGCTACAATTTGGATTGCAGTTTTGCCCAGAGTTAGTTGCACTTGGATAACCTCGGATGCATTATGCTGTGCAACTAGCCAGTTAATGCATTACTTTTTCTTTCTTATTTGACTACAGATTGCAAATTAATCTGTACTCACCACACTCATGGTGCAACCTGACCAAACACCCTGCATGTGCCTATAGGTTGCGAGCTCTCTCCTCTACAGCTGTAGGGAGAGAAGCACGCCATTATGCATATCTGTCCATCAAACATTCAGATTAGGTATTTGTAAAACAATGCTAACAGTACTTACAAACTTGTGGGGCATTCCCAGCCCAAGCCTCCTAGATGCAGGTGTCCAGAAGATCCCCCCTTCTGATGCTTCAGGTCGTCATAGCGGTGATGGACCTGCTCACCTGTGCGGGAGATACTTGTAGCACTGGTGAGATCACGTGCCAGCCAGTTCCAGGCCTCTGCCTTGCACCCTGCGACATAGAACTGCCCCTACAGCAGCCAGACTTCATGGTCTTTCACTAGGAATCCAACCATGACCGTGGACTTCATAATGTGCCACCACTATGCCCAGAAGTGTGCACCCACTCCAACACTTGCCATAGTTCCTGCACAGTTCAAACTCCAATTGATTATGCTGTATTCCTGCCTGTTGAGTTTAATACAGCCTGTTTTCCCACACTTACATGCCATTGGGCAATTTTTAAAACTGCCGCATGTCGCTTGGCACCACACAAATCAGCACAGCTGAACTGAGCAGTGCTTAAACTGCCAATGCTTAGCAGTACCTAGCAGTGCACAAACCAGCTAAGAATATCCAAGCACTGCCAGGTAGTGCATAAACAGAGATTGTTTAAGCAGTGCTTAGCAAGTCTGAGCAGGTCTTAGCAGAGCTTAGCTGAGTGCAGCAGATCAGGATTGAAAAACAATCATAATAATTTGCCTTTGGAAAATAAATGCTTAATTTCCCTTCCATGTATTCAAACCCTAAACCTACAGCACATAAGGCCACTTGACTACGTGGATATATGGAATGTTGCTATACTTTTACATATACCTCTGAGTTAACTTTAAGCACTGCTAAGCACTGTGCCACGTCACACAAACCTGCTTACCTATGCTTTAACTTGACTTCTGCATCACAAATTAAATGCATCCAGTTTCTATTTTCAGATGTCTGCCACATGTCACTAGCTGTGCTCTGCATCACACAAACTTGAAAAAAAAATTAAATACATTGATACAATGCACTTGGACAGTGCAGGGGGTATGTTACTCATCTGCGGACACAGTTAGTCACACACTCCCTACATTGATTCAATAACTGTGTTCTACATCTCTCCCTCAGCAACGCACCATCATTAATATGCTTGGCATGCTACTGAGTGGAACCACATACACAGACATGGTAACTTCTATGTAGGCTCTATACTATGCCTACACAGATTTTATTAAATCTGGAGGATTGTCTTTTTTTCACAGTACTGTCAACATGGCATCGGTGTGTTACTTACAGCCTGGAGTTATGATACAGGGGGATGAATGCCTAATGGCTTACCAGGCAACCTGGGTTTGATCAGCAGCCCTAGCACTGAAAGACCCTAAAATGGAGGGCGGGGAGTAAAGGGTCATAGAGGGATAGATTGAGAGTGCTTGCTGAACACTTTCTTCGGTGTAATTTTTCCAGTGGAGAATGAGGAAACCACCACTTGTGCTTGAGGACTGAAGAGTAAAGCTTTTTGATGGCAACCACTCTTGCAAAAGAGATGACCAGAACAGGCAACCTACTGCACACCCCCTTCATTTGCAGAAGTGAAGTGTGTGCTGGGGAGTAAGGCTTAAGGTAAAAACTGAACCACCTGTGATAGCCTCCTAAATGATGTCCTGTCCTAACTGACCTTCACCATGGTAATGAGGAATTAATGGCTCAACTGAATGTAAAGCATCTAACTATCAGCAAGCAGTGGGGCAAATAATACAAAAAAAAGCATTATTGTTACTTAGCAGTGCATAATTATTGACAGCGATACTTTTTCCTATCCATTTATTGTGATGTTTATGAAATTTTTAAATACACAGTCCCCCCCCCCCCCCTTCTTGAATTAACCTCTAGCAACAACTTCTCAGTTGGTCAGGTCAGTGTCTTCATGAACACTAGAATTTGAATGTTGACCTAGCTAGGGTTTTCTACATTCAAGTAACTGTGATAGCAGTGTCTTTCACAAAGTGGTGAGTACTGATTTTAATTATCTATAGCACTATGTCAAAAGGCTAGTATGTCTGCATTGCAGGAATGTGAAAATCTTCATTAATCATCTTGTAGAATAGGCTATAATCAATGGCACTGCCTGCCATCCATCTTGGGTTATTATACTGGTAGGTCATCTTTCTTGGGAAATGCTTGTAGCAATTTGTTAATCTAGTCATACACAAGGCTTAGATTTAGCATTATGGCAGTTGCCACCACAGGGCTAATTAGATGAGAGGGAAGCTGATATTCAGCAGGCAATAAGTGGAGAAAACATGTTAATATGTAAAAAAAAATCAGAATTCAGAGCAGCCAAACTCTCAGCTGTTTATAGACTGCTCTCACAATAACCACAACCCATCATTTGCTGGACTGCAACTGCTACACTTATAAAATGTCCTTAGCATCACTCCTCTTATATAATTGCTTTTCTTGCACATTATTGATAAAACATAAAATGTTTTCCTGTTTTTACACATATTTTGTTGTATTACACTTCCGCACATATGCATTGTCTAGTTTGTAAGGTTACACCCCTTTTGACTACAATTTACATTTAATCTATTGTGTAATGATATTCCTGGAGCCTTTGTTTCTTTGAACTTCCACTAAACATGGACAATAATCCAGCCAGACAACCCAGTAAAAAAACACAGATAAATAAGCACATTTCTAGAAAAAAAATAGACTGCTGTCTTAAGTGGCACCCAGTGTTGCAGACACCAGAGAAGAATGCAATAAAATTCTTGAAGCAAGACTGTTAGACTTCAGCATCCTTATGCACTGTATATACTCCACCCTCATAACAGACTTGTATGAGTACAATTCTGGATACATTCATAGCAATCTTGCTGTTCTGTTACAAGGTGCAGTGTTCAAGTATTGCACTGAGGACTATAAATCTGTGAAAGGTAATGACTGCATATATGTACACTCAGGGTCTGTCCTTTTATATGTTTTTTGTCTTTCACACAGGTTTATTACGGTTTATTACCCATGCAATCTCTCTTTGCTATCTAGAAGGAAAATACATTTTTTCTTTTAAAGCAGATTCCAAAGAAGTGCAACACCACTTATGCTCTTTAACATTTCTCCCATTTCAAAACCAAAGCTATATACAGCTGTTCCTGCCACAGTCCACGCAGGTTACCCACAGCTAACCAGCTGCTCCATAGTCTCCTAATTTATCCACTTAGATAAAGAGGCAGCTGTAGTATTTATAAGCCCTTCATTGCAAAATAAAACAGCTGCAGGCAGCATCTCATTTTCATGGGAATCTCAGTGACCAAGTTAAATTTAAGAAAACTGTACAGAAACACATATCAAGGAAAACATTACTTCCCTGGCATGCAAGGGGTGCAAATAAAACACTGTAGGAATGAAATTCTACAATACAACAAATGAAAACCTTTGCCACTGAAGGATGTGAATGACTTCAATTTTACATAAGCATTTACTAAGATCAACTGGCTTCAGAATTCAGATGATTATGAGAACTGGAATGTTTCTACATGCAGGTAAGGGACAGAGAAGTCATTCTCTGCTCATGCAACATATCTCAGGAAAGTCTGCAGAATACATATATACACATGCACATACATAAATGTAATATCCTAAAAGATAACAATCAGAATAATAGAACTGATTGCCACAAAAGTATCAATACTTTATTCCAGTTCTGCTACCAATCAATTTTCCTCCAGGCTCTTCTACTTAACATATTTGACAAGATTTTTATTTCTTTATTAGGAAATACATAACTAGCAATGAGGAATACAGTTCATATTAACTTAACTGTACAGCTACATTAAGCTGCACTTCGTGTTCTAAATTAAACACTCTTTAAACAAATCTTCTTTCTACAATATCTGAGAGAAAGTAATGCTGGCTAAAACATGTCTGACCTTCTTCTGCACTCTAAATTTGACTAACCAGGTTATTCTCACACTTCCAATGAAGCAACACAACACACCCTTCCATTCTTTAAAACAGTTTCTGAGTATGGTGAGACAATCATAATGGAGATTAATTGGAAAATGCTACATTACATCTATACAGCAACTGGCATGAACTGTTGCATTAGACAAAAGACAAATAACAATAATGCCACTGGCTATGAAATGAAACAAATGAAAAGCATTACACTGCACAGAACATACCACAAAAATAGTGTGTGAACATATTTCTCAGAACTTCACACTGCTTTGACCTCAGACAGACGAATCACTGAATATGCTCATGGCAATTGGCAGTACCAGCTGACAGATTATCAAAGGTAATAGTTTGTACAGACAAGTCATGCTGCTTCACAATCTTCATATATATATATATATATATATATATATATATATATATATATATATAGCCTTGATTAATTATGTTTAATGCTATAGGAATCCCGCAGTTTCAGTCAAAACTGCAAAGAACTAAACTACGTTACAGCATCCTGTATGAAAAATGCAGTACACTGAGTGCTGAGAAATAACCTTAGAAGGTTCAAGGTTTCCACATTACAATTATATTACAACTATTCTTTTGAGGAAGTACAACTATTTCTATAAGTTGTGCAAGGATTCTAGAGCAAAATATGTGTGCAAATGTGTGCGTATGTGTATATGTGTGTGGCCAGTCCATGCAATTATTAATTAATAAATCTATTTTCTATTAACTATAAACATTATCCTAATCCATATGAACAGACAGATATCACTGTTACCATTATTTTATTAAGGTGTCCACTAAAATTCCAAAGACAGTAAATGTGATCCTCAGAATAGCAGAAATATATATCACCAACATATATATATCTACTGCATATGCGTATATATATATATATATATATATATATATATACATATATATATCTACGCATATGCAGGTGATATATATAGATATATATGTTGGTGATGACCAGGTCCAATATGCTGTCACCAATATATAGATAGATAGATATATATATATATATATATATATATATATATATATATATATATATATATATATATATCAACTGCTGTATCTTGGGATAGTCCCACTGCTATGATCTACAGTGACCACAGCGTTTGTATGTATGGATGACACAGCCCCCAACATAGTTGCGTGCAAAACATTTTAAAGATATAACTGATTTTTTTCAGTTCTTTTTGTGTGAATCATAGTTAATTTTTCAAATTGTCAGGACTCACAAGATCAGGTCCCACACTTGGGTAAGGGAGCTGTTTTATTTAGGTGCTGTCAATGCTAAACAGTCTTCATCTCAAAGGATGCTGAATACCAGTGTTTTATAAATTTAAGGATAGCTAAACCATCCTTACTCCCCTTAGTGGCGACTGTATTAGTCATAAGCATGTCCAAATAAAAAACTGCCTGCTTCTACAAGTAAGAAATTACATTTAGTAATACAGTACACTTTTCTGAAATCCTGAAATGTTCTGACTAAAATGCTGGAAGGACAAAAACATATTCACAAACGTGAAGTCAGAGAAGGAGACTTGGGTACAATCAGGCATGCCATTCTGAACTCCAGGGACTTGCAGGGAGTTTTGCACTGCATTGTATTTCTTCTTTTGAATATTCCAGATTGTGTCCAAGATGGGTTTAGAGTGCTAAAAGAGGTCCATCCCTAGTATTCACTGAGACAGGGAAGGGCAAAATGCATAAACAGAACAGTAACATAAACTCTATACAACATAGGTTCATAGGTGTGTACTAGGCTAATGGCCCTGGAGCCTTTATAAGCCTAGCCCATACAATTACCCTGGCATCGTGCCACCTGACCTTAGTTCTCAGTGCCTTTTTTGAGTACAGCCACTGGAGTTATCCCCGGGGTGAATTTTCTATCCATTCATCAGTTTTTCTCTTGAAGAGGGCCAGTGAGGCGTTCCGCTTGACATTCCATACCATGGGCAGTCTCTGGGTTATGAACCTGCCCCTCCAGCTTGTTCTGTTGATTGTGGTAATGAGGTTGAGGTCTCTGCAGTGTGTAGTGCGGAGGGATTGGGATTTCTTTAGATGTAGCATTTCTAGCAGAGCTGGGTCAGACATGGCTTTGTAAGTCAAGCAGAGATCGCCTCTAAGTAGGCAATATGAGGCAGAGAATAGTTGGGAGTTTTTTGAGTCTGTCCATATAGGACAAGTGTTTAAGGCCTAGGATCCCCTTTGTGAGGTACATTTGTGGCCTCTCCAGTTGTTGCAGGTGTCTAGTGAGATACATGCCAAATGGGGCATTGTACTTGATGACTGGCCTAATGAGGGAAGAGTAGAGGGAGACAATGATCTCTTTCTTCCTGAATGCAAAACCCTTAGTAATGAGATGTGCCACACAGAAGGACTTTCTGACCACAGTAGCAATGTGGTGGTCAAAAGAGAGGTTGCTGTCAACCTGTGTTCCCAGATCTCTTATGACGCCTTCTGTCTTCAGTAGACTACCATCGATGTGGTAATTCATGGGAACCGGGATTTTCCCAAAGGGGGTGACGACACATTTGGCATTGAGCTTAAGGCCATGGTTCTGACACCAGTTTTTGGTCTCAGTGAGGCCTTTCTGTAGGATGTCAACATCACTTGGGGAGTTAATTATGGCTCCCATCTTGCAGTCGTCTGCATACTTTGTCAGCCAGAGTCCATTCGTGTTGGCCTGGATTTCAGAGAAGTAGATATCAAACAGGAGAGGACGCAGGACCGAACTCTGTGGGACTCCACTCATGACTGGTCGGCAGTCTGACTTGGAGTCAGCTAGTTTCACACTGCGGGTTCTCCCTGTGAGCCAGTTTGCAACCCACCTAGTGATATAGGGGTTGATGCCTAGCTTAGTGAGTTTTTCTATGATTCCTGAGTGGGGAATGGTATCAAAGGCCTTGGCCAGATCAAGGTAGGCTGTATGAACCACCTTGCCTTCATCCACACCTCTGGTGACTGACTCAAAGAAGTCGATCAGGTTGAGCAGGCATGATCTACACTTCACAAAACCAAACTGTGTGGGATCCAGAGTTTGGAGATTCCCTATATCCTTGTTTATTAGGTTCATGATGATGCATTCCATAGCTTTGCATATCGGACTTGTCAGGCTAATGGGGCGATAGTTCCCAGGGTCTGTAGTCACTACTCCTTTGTGGAGAGGGATGACTGTAGCAGTGAGCCATTCAGTAGAGACAAAGTCTGAGGTGAGGCTGTGATTGAACAGGGCACACAGGTGAGATGCCAGTTCACTCTGTAGTTCATGTAGAACACAGCCAGGGATATTGTTCTGAGGTAATCAAAGATGCCATGTTTCCTTTTCCTGTAAGTGTACTTTGTGATACAGTATGTGAGCTGGAGGAAACTTATTTCATCTGGGATACAGAATGTCAGTATGGTCGTATATCCAAGCCAGTTATGGTTGTCATTTTCATCTACAATTAATTCTCTTTTATCCCTTTTAATGCCACCTAAGTGTACTGATTGAATTACACTTCCTTTCAGTTTGGACATGTGCACCGTGATGCGCATGTAAACTGTAAATATATATATTTTTGGTACACACAAGGATTATGTCAAATGTCAACAATTCAGATCAAGCTAAAGTAACTTTACATGTTGGAAAAAACACCTCACAATCAGGGATCTTCCATCACCCTATTGGCATGACAAGTCAATATGTTTCCGCATACCTGAACTTAATTAAAATTCAAACAGCCTAAAAACAGCACATCATTACATGCAGAATGAGCGCATAATTTACATCCTGGTGATTTGAAGAACTATTGCTTTGTCTCTAACCTTTCATTTATAACTAAAGGTGCTGAGAAGGTCATTTGCTTGCAGCTTGTTGCAGTCTCAAAGACTATCATGTTTATGATCCGATCCACTGGTTCCTGTACACAGTAATTAGACATCCGTCTTTAGTAACCTCCTAACAGTGAGGGATCAATATTATCACTCTGTTTTTGTCATTTTTGATCTTGATCTCTCTCTCTCTTTCTCTTCAGAATTTGATATGGTATAAGACAACATACTCCTAGACTGGTTCCAATCTTACTGTGGAGCTACAGGCACGGTCTATTTTTTACTTTCACACCTGGAGTTCCACTGGGTTCTGTTTTGGATCTTTTCTTGTTTGTTTATTTATCTATATATTTGTAGTGAGGTAAAGCACTAATCCACACACAGCCCAAAGACATTATATATGTGAAATAACAAATTCCCAAGCTCTCTGTGTGTGTGTGTGTGTGTGTGTGTGTGTGTGTGTGTGTGTGTTTGTGTGTGTACATGCTCACACAGTGCTAGAATGCATCCTGTAATCAGCTGATTTACTACACAGGTTTATTGTTGTTGTTTTCTACCCTACACATATTGACAGATGGAACAGAATCCCAACCCTGAACTGGATTCTGTATGAATGAATGCACTGCGGGAATTTTATGTTGACATTAGTGATTTTTTTTGCTACCTGTATTTTATAAGTTTGGAGCTTTCCCTCCCAGACAACAATGAAAATGGGGGTTTGGCAAGCAGGATCGCTTACCACCAAATAAATAAACATGTAAACCATTGAGGAAGTTCATTAAAAACCCATGGGAACTGCAGCTGTACAAGTATATTTCATGTGAAATATCCATCTCTTTGGCAGTCTTTTTAAAGTAAACGTGTAGGACCTACTACATTTGACATATAATTTAACAGCCACAGGTACAAGACATTTCTAAAACAAACTGCACTAAGAAGACTAGCAAAGACAATCTAGGAAAGCAAGAGCGGGAATAAATTTCAACTGTAGTGATCAGCACAAAAGGGAACAAACTTGTTATCACATAATTTTTCCACTGAACTCACCCCTTGCTTCTGCTCCTCGGTGCACAAAGTGGCAATTCAGTGGGCCTACTTACCAACAATAAAGGCCGAAATTGGAAACTCAGAGAGATTAATTACCTAGACAGAGCATGATAATGCAAGTTAAATAGGAAAGTAATTAAAGTGCATCTTCCATGAAAGTAATTCATTGCTGATGGATTGGGTGACAGATAAATCAAAAAGCATTTAAGAAGCTACAGGTTAACTAAGGCAGCCCTTCTACTTTACAGACAGCCACAGTCTTTGCAGCTGCTATGTTAGATCCTCCTGTTCTGAGCTCATCGTATTACCAGAGGACTAAAGAAAGAAGCTTAGGAGGTAATGCCAGACTGAGCAAGGAAAGTAATTCTAAGACAAAAGCTATGAAAGACTGAACACAAGAAAAGAGAGGGAGAGAAAATGAAAAGCGGGAGCAGTCAGCCTGAGTGATTCCAGATTAGAGTATCACTCTACTGCAATACCCAGCAGCAGGGTAGAGCAATAGAACACACAAGCAATGAATTAATAACCTGACTCATCTCAGAAGTGCAATTTTCTCGAATGGAAGTAATAGTAAAGCGTGTGAGGCAATCTCATACAGTTCTAATTTAGCACTACAACAAATGGCTTGAAACAAACAACCTTCTGTGTATATGTATAAGACAATCTTATGCTTCTGATTTTTGATCCTGCTGTTGCAATCATTAACACAAGCAAACACCAAGGGAATGCAGTAAGTGCATGCTAAGAAATTACTAGTCTTTTAAAGTTATATATTATTATAGTTTTTATATATATGTGCCTGCATTCACTATTTTTTTTCTTTTTCTTTTTCTAAATTTTTATCTAGAAAATGTTAACTTTAACCAGTTAAAACCAATTTCTTCTTCTTTTAAAGTTAAAATTTCATATTAACTCCTACTGACCAGTCAAGGTTTCACTTTAGCACTGCTATGTGCTATAATGCTACATGTCCAAAACTCAGACTTTGTTATAGAAAATTATCTCCCCCTGTTTTTTTTCAATGATATCTGAACCATTAGAAGGTAATACCCTGATACAGAGTCGAACATACATTGGTATAAATTGCTTCAGTGAAAGGTGATTTAATCTGCATTACAAGTATACAGTCAGAAACATGCTGACTGAACATATGATAACTCCTTGAAAATTAATTTGTCAGCACCCTAGTGTTCATCACTCACAGCATCAACATCGTAATATCATCAAAGTAAAATAAAAATAAATACCATTTTTTGTGTTTATACTCTAGTTCTGAGATGATTGTTTTTTTTTCCTAGTGTCCGTTCATTTTTGATGCATTTTAGGAGAGCAGTGATGGTTATGTTAGGATTCCTATGCTTTTTAGTAAGTCTAGCAGCAGCTGACTTTGAGATAGCAAGTTCCTTTTACTGGTAATGTTTTTTTTTTCTGAGTCACTAGTAAGTATATGTACTTTTTCTAATTTGAAAAATAATGAATTCCAATTCTAAGTTGGGTAGTGTTGCTCTTGGGGGGACTGTGTGTGTATATTTTGTATGTTCTGTGGAGAAGTTATTTTTTTATTTGCATCATAGAGTGAATAGGAAATGCAGTCTATGTCTTATATTTTTCTGCATAACTGTAGATTATAGTTTGGAAAGTTGTTTTGGATAGCCTAGCATGTTTCTGGGTTGTTATCTGTGCAGTGTGTGACCTTTTATTTTAGTTTTCTAGAGAGTAGCATAAATAAAGATGTAGATACACTTTTTTGTTTTTGTTTTAACTACAGATATTCACTATGTCAAAGAGACGTTTCTCAGTCTTACATAACAATGTCCCCATCACATGGCTTATCCATCATGGACTGAGACCTCAAAAGCAAGTGTGCAGGTAGTGAATAGAAAAAATACCACCCAGTCCCTATCCTCCACTTTTTCTCCAGGAATGGGTCTACCAACTGAATTCAATTCATGTGTATCACAAATGAAGTTTAGCAACAAACTAAGTTGTCCCGGGACATCTTCATGGGGGGTTAGGTTAATATTAGGGGGAGTTAAGTGGGATAGGGAAGTGAAAGGGTTAAGTGGAGGCAGGGATGGTTGGGAGGAAATGAGATAATGGTGAGGAGGGGCTTAAGAAATTTAGTATAGTGTAGTTGGGTTAAGCAATCACATTTTGGCGTGAACTTGCTGTGGCAGGTTCTATGTCCGAGATGACCTCTAGGTATTGGTGTTAGCAAGTAGGCCTTGGATTAGTTGGTATGGAAGAAGGGGTAATGTTTGCTAACAAGGACTTAGGGTATTCTTGGCTGTGTCGGTGTCATCTGATGCTGAATTCCAAGTTTATTACTCAGTGGGGTTGCTTGTGGACTGAATACGTTTGGCGGGTTTGGATGCTGTAAATTTGCTTCATGTTTAGTGAAGTCTGTTATATGCGAATGGAGTCCTCTTGTTGAAGTCATAATGGCGATTTTCGCTACCCTATATTTATCTTACCTTTATGTGCAGGCATTATTGTGTCAGTTTAAGTGTTCTGGTATGGAGGCACTGTCTTATTATTCTTCATGATTTTACAAATAGTGCGAGCTTGTGATTGTTATGGTGCAGCCCAGTATTCAGTAGTTCATTTCTTACAGGTTTAATTGCAGTTCTGGTCATTGGTGGGGGTGGAGCAGTCAACTGCCACTCTTTGTGACTGGAATGGTTCCCAATGCGACTGTGTGCAAGTAATGGTTGATTGCCGCACATGGACAAGGCCGCACTTATAGTACACTTTCAGTAACGGGCTTACGCTTTGAGAGGAAACTGGTTATAGGATTTGTAGCCCAGAAGGTGCAATTTTATTTACTCCTCTGAAGGGCTACCACTCACCTTGCGGTAGCATTCCTGGCTAGCCGCTGTTACTGAGAGGCTGAGAGGCAGGGTAGTAAATAAGGATAGGTATTTTTAGAGGATTGTTAATGGTAGCAGATGGAAGTGAAAATGCTTTGGTACCACTACGTTTGATGTTAAAGAAGTAGAGGTTGAGTTCATTCTTGGGGTTGTAATTACTAGTTAAGCGAGCCATATTGATGAAAGTAAATGAATGTGTCCTGACTCCTGTTAAACTTTGAGAGCGGCATAAGGAAGCTTAGCGAGCAGATGTTTATGGAGTTGGAGTGTCATGCGAATGGAGTCCTCTTGTTGCAGACCACAGTCTTGTACAGTCTATGGTTTTCTCCACATTCTTGCAGCAATGTGTGATTGGGACAGTTGGCACACTTGTTTAGCAGTGATTCCTTCAGCGGAGTTGGGTTTCAGAATTTACCAAAGTGTTTTTCAATTTTGGAGTTAGGCTGTCGTTTTATTTTGTAAGAGCAGCATGTAAAAAGGTCCCTGTGGTGGGCCTTGTTCAAAAGCGATACCTCTTAACTGTGCAGACTTCTGCAGAATGGTCAGATTTCCCTTGTGGTTTAAGGTCCATTTTAGTATAATGTGGTTGCTAGCAATTTAGTGGAGAAGCATTTAGGAATGCAGTTAGAAAATAACAAAAGAGTATGGCAGACATCTGTGTGGCAAACTTCATTCCCATCAGGAAATTCAGACTATTACGAAACTTGCTATTCAGTCCACTTTCTAAGTTTGAAATCCTTTCTCTGGGAGGCTTCGCAGGTAGAGAGTAATGGCCATGGGCCGTACATGCACGTAGCAGGATCAGCGGTTGGTGGGGGCAGTATGTTGTGCTGCTTTCCTCTTTGGCAGCAGTTTAGATGGAAAAAAAAAAAGTTGTTTACTCACTCAGGCTAGTGTGGCTGCCACCATGCTTTTTGAACCGTTAGTCAGGCACGTGAAGTAACTTCTCAGCGGACTGGTGAGTGGTTTTGCAGGCTTACAACGAGTTGGCAAGGCTGATAACTGACAGCCATTTATTGTCAGCTGTAGATTGTGTAGGAATCCTCATGTTGGTGAATGGGCAGGCATAAATGAGGGCAATGTAGAAGATAGCTATCAAGACAGTTCCGTCATGGTAGGAGCAATACGTTTATTTAGATATGTTATTGGTGGATGTAACTCCGGACAACTTGGAGAAGGAAGCATCACTGCCATTGGAACGGTGCTGTGCTGAGTAAACATCGAGGATTGCACTATACTAATTCATGAACTTTAAGCATAGTTGACTTGGTTCAGGGGTCCATTCCTTTCAGGGTATTGGGAAACCCAAAGGTTTAAAAAAAAAAACAACTGTCAGACATGTCAGGTTCGGACTTCTGTTTGCTGCTGTATGTACAGTTAACTGCACATGCGTTTATGACCTTATAAGAGAACTTCAACCAAGAAAATAACAACCATGTTTTAAGGAACTCTTATTTAGTGCCATAGGGATTAATTTTAAAGGACAAACTCCTCTAAGGGTACAAGGGTTTTTAATAGCTCCTCAGAGCACCTATTTTCCTTGGCGCAAAGATTGTGGACAGAACCAAGTCTACTGGAGGTCCTTCTAGGGGGTGTTGCCAGCAAAGAAATGGTTTGGGAGTAAGCTGCCAGTGAGACCTTTATTTAATGGATGTTTCTGCAAGTAAGTTTGCTGTTTTATTTTGTTTTGCGATACTAGATCTGTTAGTAGGGTGCAGGGTGTGGTAAATGAGTAACAGTTGTCAGCAGTTAGTGCTTTAACTTGATGTTCACACCTTTTCAAGATGGTTCTGTTATGGCAAATATATTTGTGAACTTGCAAAAAAAAAAAAAAAAATGGATGGTGAGTTTATAGTTGAAAAGGGATTGGTTCAGTCCTAATGTTCGGTTTAACAGCTCATTTTATATCTGCTGAATTTACACTTGTGGGCAGTAATTCTTTATTATTTCAGGAGCTCTAAGGGTATCATTTAAAGCTTACCGTTTGGAGTGTTGGGGGCGGGTAGTGTGACAGCTTGGGATGGTGGAGCAGGACCTCTGTGTTAGAGGAGCTTATTGACTGTTGGAGGGGTTCAGATCTTTGGATTGAAGAGGGGTGGTGTTCACAACTTGTCAGATGCCTGCATAGTGACGGCAATTGGAGGTGCATAGGTGATTACTTGTTGAGGGGTATGTTGCTCCACTTTGCTGGGGGGAGGGGGAGAATACGTTACGGCAGCAAATGTTGGGGGGGGGGGTTACTTGCCATGGTTCACTCCTTGCCACCAAAGGGTTTGTGAAATCTTTCCCACCTCTGTCCTTACCTCTATTGGCACTGCGCCTTTATTGGTACTACCACGTGGAGCAGATGTATCAAAAACGCACTGTTCCTCAACCTACAAGTAGTGAATAAGCAGACTCATTTAGGTATTTTAAGAAGTTTTAATTCAGCTTTGTCAGATTCTGTACAATCATCTGTGTTATGTGGATTTATACCTCAGAAAATATTTATTGCTAGGTAATAGTGTCTCATGCTGGAGCAACTGGACCATACAAATAAGTTGTATTGATGTCCAAAGAAAAAATAAACAAAAAAAAAAGTTGAATGTTCTCCTTCTATGGCATGAATAGTACAGCATGGAAGAGGGTGGTTTGAGACTTCGGCTGTGGGTGACTACTGTTCGGTGCTTTTGTTGAATTTCTGTTGTGGCATCGCAGTGCTGGGGGAAGTTCCAAGTTTTGAAGATGTCTTGGCAGGTGTGTTATGTATTTTAGATTTACATTTCTTTTCTTTCTTACAGATGGGTTTTTTTTGGAACACTGCTGCTATAATTTGGAATAGGTGGGTATAAGGTAGAGCCTTCTCTTTATATATTAGAGGATTTACTTTTCTCCTTTTCTTTGTAGATGGTGGTGTGCCAAGTACTGGTTGTGGCATTACACAGGGAATTTGCAGATGACGGAAGCAGTGGTGAGCGAAGAGGTTACACATGGGGAGCACAAGGTGGCAACAGTTACTGACTGAAATTGCTGAAGGGCAGAAGGCATCATACGGTGGCCTGGAAAGGGGATCTGAAAGGTAATGTTTTTGATGGAACGGATGTTTTGCCACCGGAATGGGGCAAAAAGTGGGTCTGACTAATCACCTTATTAAGGCATATTAGGGCTCTCTGTTCAATTAGTGTGAACTGACTATTGTATTGGTATAAGGGGCAAGTAAGGAAGAGGTAGGTAGGGGGGTAAGGGGGAAATGATTGGGGATGGCTTAGGGGGAGTGGGGGGATACCACAGGATGAGTAGAGTCACGACATTCATAGGAGCGCAGGAGTTATTAGGCTAAAGCCCTATGGCTCTTGCAAGCCAGTGACGTTCAACCCTTGCTTTTTAGAATCTTGGGGTGGTTGTTTTACTCATTCAGTTGTTGAATCGTAGTTGGGGTAAGGGCCAATGAGGTGTTTGGTAGGATGCTGGAGTTTGTTCCTAACGGATGGTGTCTTTGGGGTGACAAATTTTTCCCTTGAGTACGTAGTGTTAATGTTCCAGAACAGGTTAAGGTTTTAAAGAATACCACAAGGATCATTTCACTTGGTGTTTGGGTCAATTTTGTGAGTAGAGTTTTAAGAAGCATGGTAGGTAGGTGGTTAGTGGGGTAGTTTTAAAACTGGGTGTGTTGTTACAGGGGAGTTAGGTTTAAAGGAAGCTTGGTTGCAGGATGAGGCTGCAGTAGGACAGGTCTTAATTGCCTACTAGTGGTATAGGTAATATATGGAAAGAGCTCTCCAGGGAAAAGGCCACGGCCAAACAAGGGTTAAGAATGGTGTGGTAATGAGTGAATTTGGGTGTTTATGGCTGGGTATGTAGAGTATTTCATTGCTGAGAATAGGCAGGTTTTCGGGAACTAGGTCAAGGGGTGCTGATTTTCTGCCAGCTAAGGTAGGACATTAAAGTTGGAGTTAGACTGTTCCCTACGGTAATGGAGTTGTTGCACATATAGAACTGGGTAGAGGGTGGGCTAAGGTGATATGCTATGGTTAACAGGGTCTTGGGTGTGAGACTTGCTACTAGTTGTTTGATTGGGTGCCGTCTTGAGTCAAGGGGTTATAGTTTGTGGTTTTGTTGTTGTTATAGGCTGCCAATACATTTAGGTTAAGCCATGATTTCAGCTTTGAAGGCAGCAGGCTAAAAGGGTATGTGTTCCCTTGGTGTGGATGTTCCGGTGTTAGAACGGGGTCACAGTAATTCTACTTTATTTAGTTTCATTAGGGTGTGTTTCAGTGATGGCATGGCAAAGGGGTTTACAACAGGATTCTAAGGTGCTTTACAGATGATGGGTACACCAAATGATGTTTGGCTTCACCATTCCCTTTATGGGAAGTGGATTCAACAATTTTGGGTAAAAGGGAGGGGGAACAGCCTGGTCGGGCTGATTGGTGGAGAAGGGGAATAGGCTTGCCCTCTTCTGTTCCCCCTCTGATGTCTGGATGTTCATTTCAAGGATCTGGGGAAAGGAAATGAGTAGCTGGAAGAAGCTGGCTGAATAGATAAGCAAGCTGAGGTAAGGATGGTACTTATTTGGTGGAAGGTAATTCAATGGATGGTGTATGAAGTGAGTTGGGATGCTGCTTCATAATTAAAGTAAGCGAGCAGAGGTATGGACCCTGCTTGTTGGGCAGGGTGAGTAGGTACGCTGCCCTGATTAACATTACAAGGATGTTATGCTGTATTTAGAATCAATTATATCATGAATAGTTGGAATTAATAAAGTTGGTGATCAAAGTTATCTTATGGAAATTTAATAAAGGTCGTCAAATGTCATTTGGTGTGATGTGTGTTATTGAAGGGACCCAGACAAATACAGTTTCTCCTCTATGAGCCATGGAGTCAGCTGGATGTTAGTAAACTTGTGACATCAAGCCAAAAGTTGTGTAGATGAAACAAAGATATATATATCTATATATATATAGGAGTGTGTGTGTGTGTGTGTGTGTGTGTGTGTGTGTGTATTATATATGTAGTTTACATGTTTTCACCACACTTTATCTGGAGTCTACCATTAGAATATATATATATATATATATATATATATATATATATATATATATATATATACGTATTTTACATTTGTTTACCGGGAAAGTCTGACTGGACAGATCCCATTTTCAGCAGAGGTCCAGGGAGAAAAGCTAAACATAATAAACAAAATATAAAAGCATAAAAAAAGCATAGTCATACAGAAATTCTTTTTTTCTTTTTAAGCATAAACATACTGAGAATTTTTAAACAATAGTATGAGACGTACAATAATTTTTTAAAGATTACACAGAAAATATAGATATAATGTGAGCTTTTTCAGAAACAATAGAAGACATGAGAAAGAGCTCATAATTTTAGGTAATTACAGAAGGTAATAATCGGATTTTGTTGGCAAAAGTTTATATACATATATCACTATACATATACACACACACACACACACACACACACACACACACACACATTAGATATTAAAATGGTGTAGATAGGGTCCATTAACTTTCTAGTCAGATAAAGGAAGGAAGAATTTATCTGGTTAGACAGGTTGTTCTTTTATGCATTCTATCTGCTCAGACTGGTTATTTACCTCTTTCCCCTGAGTAATTATATATTTCTCTGCAGACTTAACTTTTCTTTTTGGTAAATTATTTTTATTTATTTACATTTAAAAACTTCTGGATTATTTATTTATTTATGTATTTGCTTACTTAAGTACTCATTTATTAACTCATAGAAAAGTACTTCTGATTGGCTAGGCTGCTCTGCTATATATACCTTTTTGTATTTATAATTATTTGGCTTGCTTCTTAAGTGGAATAGTAACCGGAGCTCTCCAGCCAGGTAATTTAGAGCCATAGCAGTAATTTACGTGGGACAGGTCAGAAAGCTGTTGTACTAGAAAACATTACCAGTCCTCCCTGAAAAGTACTGTGTATGCATGCATGCATACATGCACATGCTTGTGTGTGTGTGTGTGTGTGTGTGTGTGTGTGTGTGTGTGTGTGTGTGTGTGAGTGTGTGTGTGTGCGCCTATCTGAATATGTAGCCCAGGCAGGTATGACCCTGACCTTGAGCAGTATCCTACCTTCACCAAGAATGATGCCACAATACAGAGATAAGATGATCAGCTTTAACAATTGGCTTAAACTCTGGTGTCATTCAAAGGGGATCCAATGTCTGTCTGCCTGGGATGACATGCTGGACAAGCCACGCTGCTTCGCAAGGGACGGCTTGCACCTGTCACCCCTGGGATTCCGGATATTGGCAAAGGCTCTTGCCACCCCCATAGTGCCTTTTTTAGGCAAGGCTCAAATTCTAAACCTTCCACCCTAGAACACAAAAAAGGAAAAAAACTAAGGTTAATGCTGCTCAATGCCAGAAGTCTAAATCTCAAAATGCACGCACTCGAGGCCCTTCTCAGTATGGAGAACATCGATGTCTGTGCAGTGACAGAAACCTGGTTCAAGGCTCCTGAGAGCACCCCAGCACTATCAGGTTTTACCTCTTATCATGCGTTCCGGCCCCAAAATCCGGACAATACTAAGAAAGGAGGGGGGGTATCCATATTCATCAAAGACACCCACACCTCAAGACTGGTGGCAACGCACGATGCATCGGAGACCATCCAGGTGCAATTAACCATAGGCAAGACTGCTCTGCAAATTGTAGCATGTTACAGGCCACCCTCACAAACTCAGGAACCTCACATGGCCTTCCTGAAAACACTAGAGGGGATAAATGTATCACCAAACACCATCATACTAGGTGACTTCAATTACCCTAATATAGACTGGGAACACTACTCAAGCCCAAACACCCTAGCCCAAAAGTTCCTGGAATTCATAAACTCAAATGCCATGGAACAACTAGTCACCATCCCCACAAGAGGAGAAAACATACTTGATCTCATCATCACGAACATGGGAGCACAATGTTCAACACCGGAAGTATACCCCTCACTGGTGAGATCAGATCACAAACTAATCTCGCTGGAGGTCCTCATCCCACCCCACCTGAAATAACAAAGACCACAGTAAAGAACTTCTCAAAAGCCGACTTCACACTTCTAAAGACTAGTGTGGTCTCCTTTAAGGCCCCCGAGCCAGCGGAAAACAGTACTCAAGCCGTTGAATCACTTACAAATGCCTTCTACCAGCACCTGCAGGACTGCATGGATAAGGCAATCCCAAGCAAAACAAAGACTCTTTGTACCAAAGGCAAGCGTCCAGTCTGGTGGACCCCAGCCATAAACAAACTCTACAACAAAAGGAGGAAGCTACTACAAGATAGAGCAAAATCCTTAAAAGGTAAGACACCCTTGATCACTATAAGTAAAAAACTAAGAGCTCTCATAAAATCATCCAAAGCAAATTTTGAGAGAAAAATAGCTAAAGACTCAAAAGACAATCATAAGGCCTTCTTTAGCTATGTTAGAAACCTGGGAGGAAACTCCCAGATATGCTCAGAACTAGTTCAAAATGATGTGAAGATTACTGATCCTACAGACATTGCCAACATACTGGCTGACAGGTTCAGTGCAAACTTCTCCCCCCCAAAAGGAGAGATATCTATACCAAGCGATTGCAGCCCCCAAACAACTCCAACGCCCAAGTGAGAACTGCTCTCTCCAAAGCAAAAAACACAGCATCCATGGGACCTGATGGTGTCCCCGGCTGTGTGCTCCACGAACTCAACGAGGAATTAAACCCACAGCTAGGACAGCTGTTTAATCATAGTCTTACCTCTGGATACATACCCAGAGTGGCGCACTGCAACTGTGGTCCCACTTCACAAAGGCGGTGCCTCCACCGACCCTGGAAATTACCGGCCCATTAGCTTGACAAGCCTTATCTGCAAAGCCATGGAGAGGATCATAATGGACCTCATAAATAAAGACATAGGGAATTTGCAGACTTTGGATCCATCCCAGTTTGGCTTTGTCAAAGGCAGATCATGCCTTCTAAACTTGGTTGACTTTTTCGAAACAGTCACCAAAGCCATTGACGAGGGAAAGGCAGTCCATACAGCCTACCTCGATCTGGCGAAGGCCTTCGATACAATACCCCACTCGGGTATCATTGAAAAACTCATCAGCTTAAATGTTAACCCATACATCACAAGATGGGTTGCAAACTGGCAGAGTGACAGAACCCACAGGGTCAGAGTTGCTGGCGCCATGTCAGACTCAAAGCCTGTCACAAGTGGTGTACCACAGGGCTCAGTCCTGGGCCCACTCTTGTTTGGCATCTACTTTTCCGGTGCAAGCAAACACAGGAGGGTTATGGCTGACAAAGTTTGCAGATGACTGCAAACTGGGCGCCATAGTAGAAAACACATCTGACACAGATATCCTTCAGAAGGGTCTCACAGAAACCGATAACTGGTGCCAGAGCCATGGCCTAAAGTTAAATGCCAAAAAATGCATAGTCATACCCTTCGGGAAAAACAAGGTTACCCCTAGCTACCAAATAGGTGGCAATCCACTGAGCACAGAAGAAGTTATCAGGGACCTGGGGACCCAGGTTGATAGTAGTCTGTCATTCGACACCCATGTAGCTAAAGTAGTTAGGAAGACCTTCTACATTGCCCACCTTATCATGAAGGGATTCTCATCTAGATCAAGGGAGGTCATAGTCTCCCTATACTCATCACTCATCAGACCAATGATTGAGTACAATGCCCCATTCGAATGTATCTGACCCGACACTTGCAGCAGCTGGAGAGGCCACAAAAGTTCCTCACCAAAAGGATAAAGGGTCTCAAACATCTGTCCTATGCTGCCCGACTGAAAGAACTCCAGCTCTATTCAGTCGCTTACCGCTTGCTCAGAGGTGACCTTTGCCTAACATACAAGGCCATGTCAAACCCAGATTTGATGAATATGCTTCACCTCAAAAATCTAGATCCGTCAGAGCCACAAGGGCGGGAGACTTAAACCTCGACACGGCTATTAATAGGACGTGCTGGAGGGATAGATTCATCACCCAAAGACTCCCTCTGCTGTGGAATAAAATCCCGGTATATGTGAGGCAGAGCACCTCGCTGGCCTTGTTCAAGAGAAATCTTGACCAATGGATGGGAGATCGCAGATATACCCCAGGGATTACCTCAGTGTCACTGCTCAACAGAGGCACAGCAAAATAATGGGTATAGTTCCCCATACTAAAGGGGTGGCGTAAGCCACAAAACTATGGGCTAGGCTTGTAAATGCCCTCGGGCAGATAGCCTAGTATGAACCTATGAACCTATGAACCTATGTATTAAATTCACACATACAAAATTTATGTACAGATTTTGTGTGAAAGTGAACATCAAAAGGCACCATGCCAAGAGGGCTTAGGTAGGTAGCTAAACCCAAAACCCGATCTGGTGTTCATTTTGTGTGAAGCCCCTTCATATAAAGTAATAGTACATATTTCCTTCCAGCTTTCAAAGTCAAGCTTCACTTAGTGAGTTGTTTAGTGATTCATTTGTGTGCAAATGTTTATATCTCATTCTGTTTGGTGTAAGCAGTGTGGATTATGATATCATAACCATGCTGGCCAGATTATTATGGGCAGTATCAAAGGGCCATAGCCCCTCCCCACCATTACAGTCATAACTAATAATGTTGTTTAGTCTTGCCACTTGTACACGGTATGTGATATTTTCTGTGGAATGCCGCATAACTTTATACATCTATTGTTAACAACTATGAGCTTTGACTGCGGTCAGAAATAATGTCTCTGTGAATAAAGTTTTTCTGTTAAAAATATGGAAAGTGAGCTTTTTTGTGCTGCTCACTTTTTTGCCTGTCTTACCCTTGCAACTACTTCTCTGACTGTCTTGAAGTTTCCTTGTAGATTCCTTGAAAACATGTATTATTTTGTAACTTTTAATGTAGCCAAGTGTTTTCAGAACACTGGCTTAAAACATGTGGCACAGTAGTGAAGGAGGGGTTCTTAAACGTGACTCATACAAAGTTGGCATGAAGCTTCCTTCTCCTCTGCATACCTCTGCTCTTGCATCCATGAAATCAGTCCCACTTTTAATCAATGTTTGCCTTCCTTCTTAAAGTAAAGTAATGGTGCATCATCATCATCCATCTTTCAGTTTATATTTGTTAATACCATCT
The DNA here is from genome assembly GCF_019279795.1 of Protopterus annectens. Taxonomy (NCBI): domain Eukaryota; kingdom Metazoa; phylum Chordata; order Ceratodontiformes; family Protopteridae; genus Protopterus; species Protopterus annectens. Next base: position 1,455,116,796 of record NC_056725.1, on the reverse strand, counting down.
AGTGAGCTGTGTGCTGCTGTTTTCTGAGTTAGTAACAAATGGACAGCACAGTCTTCTGCATGCTGCTGTTAGTTAATAATGATAGCATGATCCCGCTCCCCAGTTACAGACAGCTGACTAGGGATGGGACAGGGGGATTGAGAAATCTGGAATCGAAGGAAAACTAGGAAGAGCCCTTCATCCCTTCTTCTGCTACTAGAGTTAAGCTAAAAATGAGTTTTCAAAATAACACTACTGCAAAAATCCACAACATGAAGGGTCCACCAAGAAAATGTAATAACATTGTATTATCTGCATACTTCCCTTCCAGTGCCAGCCTTTTAGTAAATTTCTCAGTAAACACCAGTAACCTTGTCTGCATTCAATCCCTCACTGGTTCTTATTGGTCTCTAGGTATTTCTGAGAGCAGATCACCACTATACTATTACATTTCAATTCAGTATTTTCCTAACTCCACTCCAGTTTTAGTAGTCCTGAAATCAATCAATTTATCATTACTCCCATGCAAGAAATTGCTTTCAAAGCTTCAGTGAAAAGTCTTATTAAAATTCAAGATGGTTACAAGTATTTTTTTTTTTTTTTGGAGCTCTGACCATAAAAATGTCTGTCATGTTCACCTGGGTGTAACGGCCATTATGAAACAATGCTTCAGAGTATCCTCTATTTTTCTGATTTCAGTACCTTCCTTATGCCTTTCCTCAACCATTTCTAATAACTTACTAATGAATAAACCTAGCTCTACTCTTCCGAATTACCTGGAGTACACACAACATCAGTGCCTGACAAAGAATACATCAGAAACAGTTTACATAAAATAAATGCTGATGGAGATTTTTGCACACAGACCTATCCAAGAATTTGAAACTGTGAACCAAATATTTATTTGCCAGGAATTAAAGATGATGGCCTACTAAAAAGTTGCACCATCAAAGAACAACCATGTTTGGTTCTATATTAAAACAAGTGTATATCACAAAACAAATGCTTTTTATTTTATTATCCATTAATGACATATGACTTTGTGTATATGTTAATTAATATAAACATAATCTGGTAATACTTATTCTTTAACACCAACAGGACTAAAATTTAGGCAACAACAATCATAAAAAAATATTGTTTTTCTAAGGATAGCCAAGCACCCTCACATTCCCATGCACTACACTTAATGTAACTGGGATCACTCACTGCATGTTGTGCTGGAGAAATTCAATGCCCAGCTACAATACTACTGATCAAAGCAGGCCATCTCTATTCAGTGTACAGTGAGGATAGGAAATTAATTCTTTCCAGTGTAGTGCGATCTTGGAGTTGGCATATTTAATTTACGGGGGGATGGAGGTTGCAGGGGGGCTTGTTCCCCTGCAGAAACATAGTAGAAAGTGTGTTTGTTAGTTAGGTGTTGTTGTAGGTGGAGAGGATGCTATTTATATATGCACTGTAGTTTTCAATGTTATAAAGAACACGTTCAGTGTTTTATGAGTTTTCAGTGTTTTTGGATGTAGATGTTTTTGTCTCAGTGTTATGAAATTCAACGTTATGAAATTTCAATGTTATGAAGAAGGCACACATATATATATATATATATATATATATATATATATATACATACACACACACACACACACACACACACACACACACACACACACACACACACATGAATACACACACACACAGACACACACATGCATATATATCTATAAATATATTTATATATATATATATATATATATATATATATATATATATATATATATATATATATATGTATGTATATATATATATTCCTATCAGATGATCAAGTTTTCAGAAACTCGAAATTCATATGGTCGGGACCATATGATTGAATTTCTGAAATGAAATTAAAAAATAAAAATCTACCTTTTTACATTTTTGCAGGGGGCAAGCCCCCCTGCACCGCCCACACCCCCTGCAAATTATATATCCCAACTCCAAGATAGCATTATAGTGAGGAATAGGGTAATTTTCCCAATCCTCACTGTACCACAATCGCCATTCAAAAGCTTTGAGTTTTCAAAAACTCGATTATATGGTTTTGAGAGTTTCTGAAAACTCGATCAACTGATAGGAACCCATATACACATATATATATATATATATATATATATATATATATATATATATATATACACACACACACACACACACACACACACACACACACACACACACACACACACACACACATATCACCCATTCTGAGATAAGGTAGATTGCTTGTGTTTGACATTTATTTATTTATAATTTTAACACTGGAATGTACTTTGTTTTTATAAGCACATAAATAAATATTAAATAACTCATTCCAGTTTGTCCCATATACTATCACATGGATCATGCATAAATGTGTCTCTTATGGTCACTATAGTTACTTTTTGCAAATAAATAAAACTACAGGCAAATCAACAAGTAGAATCTGCAACAAGAAAAAGGGCAAAGTAATGTTTGCTCTTGTTTCCAAAAGGTTATTTTGTTAACAATTTGCAAAATTGCCTAAGAGGCTGCAAAAATAAAGCTTTGCCAGAAAGAAAAATGACTTATGTTACTAATTATCTGCCATGACGAATTTAACATACTTGGCATACATTCCTCCATCTTCTATCCCTGCTAAAACCTATTCAGGTAAGGATGGAACCAACCTCATATGGGATACAAGATCATAACTGAGCACATACACAATATATTGAGTGACAGACAATACAATACTACTAGCGTGGATTTGGAATGTAGAAAGAAACCACAGACTCCAGAAGAATTGCATATAACAGAAAAACATACAGACGTCAAACAGGAGGAAGTTCAGCTAAGAATCAAACCAGGGGTTCAAGAACTGTGCAACACAAGCTTTAACTGCTGTACCACTATATGTCCTGTTTACTGGATAATGCAGTCAATACTGATTGCAATCATTTATTAAGCCAATTGTGAGAATGTTTCCTGGTGGGTGTTTGGTACATTCTGCTTCTCCATTTCATGATTAAATGCCATAATGATGTTCAGAAATACAAAAAGCTAACTTTGTGCAATTAGAGAAAAAAATGATTTCTGGAAATAGTGTTTTTTTTTTTGTTTTGTTTTTGGTTTATTTGTTTACATTTTAGATGGTCTGGTTCAAGCAAGCTATTCAGCCTTAGCCTCAAGTGTTTGGCATAAAAAGACAGTGGGCAAATTAAAAGTGATAAATATATATGATGTTGGACAAATAAATTAAGCCTTTAGTCTTTTCAGCAGCTGATAGTCATTCTACTATTCAGCTTGAAACTGAAGCTCAGATGTCACTTTTGAATGTGTGGACTTATTGACTTGTTGTGTGGTGCAAGTAACTGAAAAAACACACTGTATATCCTTGGAATGCATATATATATATATTCAGGAGTGGACTGTCTGCTAAAAAGATACTTTTCTGCAGTTTAGAACTAATGCCATTGAAGGAAAGGAAAATCACAGCCACCTTAAAGATTTATGTAAAGCAGTGCATAGTATTTCTAGCATTTGTGATAATGTAGGTATTTGGAATGCAGCATGGGATGCTTGGATAACTCTAGAGCAAAAAGACACAGCCATATGTAATTTATCTTGTAGTGTGAACAGAGAAGGCATTATAGAGGAACACAAAAATATAGTGGACAGCCTGAAATTGAAGACAGAGAGTTTGAATTAAATAATAAAAAAAAAATAACAATTTAGAGGAGATTGAGATACCTGATGAGGGCTTACAAATACAGGCTTGTGGACATAAAAGTAGACCAAGTATTAGCTAAAAAAAGGGAAAAGGGTGAGATGATGAAAGAACAGTAGCACTCTAAGACAACAAGAGACAGAAAAAAATGTTGCTATGGCAGCAAAAATGATAAAGGATGACCTTTGCACAGAGATGGAGCTAGGGTAGGGAGAAGGGGGCATTACCTGGGCACAAGATGTAACGGGGCATTACTGTCAGAGGCTGACTGGTCGGTAATACAGTATTAGCATTCATTTCTATACTGGTGTCTCCGATTGCCAGTAGAAAATTAATTTGGATACTACTTTTGTGGTCAGTGCTTGCTTCAATGCTTAGTATGTGGTATAATTTTTTTTCTTTTTTTTTTGTTCAACTCAAAGAAAGGGGCATATTGGGGGAAATGTCTTAGACTGTTACTGTACCTTCTAGGTGAGGAACACCTAATCGCGGAACAGACAATTTTGTTTTTCTTGCTAAATGAGACAGCTACAGCTCTGCCTTTGTATTTACATCTGTAAATGTAAGCAGTTTTATTAATAAAGAAATGAGAAGAGCAGTTTTAATATGGTGTAGCAAGCATAAAGATGACTTAATAATCCTATTATATGTACACATACATAAGACTGAACAGAAAAAACATGTGCAGGAAATGTGGGATGATACAGCTGTATGCTGTTTGGGAGAAGAAATTTGTTCAGATATTTCACTACTGACATTCTTACCTGCCTTTCAGAGGAGGAAAGAATTTGTTACACCCTGTAGATTTTCATATACCGTTACCTTGTTTTTATTTTAAAAATGGTATACTTTTAGTAATTATGATGCTTTAGTAAAAAAAAGGTAGAAAAAAGTGGCCTTCATGGTGAAATAAAAGAATGTTTATTTAATAAAATATGACCGTGAAAACTGCCAGATACACAGAATGTAAAAAAAAAAAGAAAATATTTGGCGTGGTAAATACCATAAACCAGTGCTATAAAATAGATGCTTGGGAACATGATGCAAGAGACACTACATAAAGTGTGGAAGTATTATTTAATAGGGCGTGGAATGTTTTGCATATTAAAAATGAAATCAAGTTTGGTTATGCACAAAAGGTTGTGGAGGATGATCTGTACAATGTATTAAATATTTCTATAAGAATTATGTTTTATAGCACATATGACTTATGTTGCTGTACGCATGCATGCATGTGTGTAATATATATATATATATATATATATATATATATATATATATGGCTCCCCTATGTTTTGTCAAATGCTGTTTCTTCGAAAATCCCAGGGGTGTGGTTTATTATCAATGGTACAGATAGCTGAATGGTGGATATGTCAATGGTGTGCAATGTAAAGACAAGTAAGTAGGGTTGAGGAGTGTGAGTGTTTGTGAATGTGAATTAGGGTTAGGGTTGGGATGAGTGAAGGACTGGTGTTAAACGTTTGTGTGCGAGTTTGTGTAATTTAGCGTTACAGTTAGGATTAGGTTAGGAGATAGATATAGTGTTGTTTGTGTGTGTTTATGAATGTTTTCTGTCTCCAAGTCTGTCTTGTGTAGTGGCAGTGTTAAGGGAAGGTTTTTATGAAGGTAAGGTGTAGTGTTAGGGTTGAGGGAAGGGGCAGCATTAGGGTTAGCACCCCTTACTAAGACAGTGCAGGGGCTATGCAGTTTACTGTGACTGTGAGCTGTTCTGAAAATGTGAACAGATTGTGCTGCTTCATGCTGAATATGTCACTATATGCTTCTTTTATTCAGATAGAAACACTGAGGATGTTTTGCTTTGGGAATAGCTATACAAAGCAGAGGGATTGAGCATACATTTTGTTAGGCTAAAGGGTATGCCGGATGTTTGCAGTGCCAGAGTTTCAACATTTAATCACATAGCTTTCTTATTTGCAGGAGGAGTAGCTCGACACAGGACATCATTCCTTATTTCATGCAGATATACAATGACCCTTTGCACGCCCTACATCTTACAACAGTTCATAGATCAGTGTGTAAAGATTTAGTAATGACATAAATTTCCCTTTACGAAACTGCAAAGGCAAGCAATAATTAATATAAGTTAAGGGAAGGCTTTCTACATCACAGAATGCATTTTTCTTGCTTCACCTTAAAGAATTCACCATGGCACTGCCGAATGACTGAGACACAGCTGGACAGTTAATTTACCATGTCACATGCCATGCCCAGAACAGGTAACAGTCCTAACCTCGTCCACATGCTGAATAGAGTGGTCCTTGTGAACTTCTGGATCACTGCAATATAGTAAGTAGTGTGTCTGCATTATTTAAAAGTTAAGCACAAACACATATTATCAATGCTGGATACTACTCTGTTCTCTATTACTGTACCAGGGCTTGTTAGATCATATTTTTTATACCAGTGTTATGAATAGTTGCGCAGTATATGGTAAAATTCTTGGCAGCAGTCTGAAATTAGAGGCCTCTTCTAAGTCTGGGGAATATCCAACCAACTCTGGAAAACCATGTTCTCTAATTGCTGATATAGTCATCATCTCTGCTTTAAAAAGACTACAAAGCAGGCCATTTACCTGCACAGGGAATTAGAGTGAACACATATATGTGTACTTGAATCTTCCTTCAATCACAGTTTCTCAAAAGTTTAATTGGTTTCCTGGGTACCTTTCCTGTAATACAGTGCCTTAAAAAATGAAAGCTCTTCTGACTGATAACTTAAAAATGGATCTGCTTCTTGCCTCTGTTGCATGCATCACTGCAGATGACAGTAGGGCCAAGTCTTGCATAAAAGATAACACCTGTAATAATTAACATGTTATATGCTCTAAGTGATAATGGCCACAGCTGCTCTGCCGGTAATTTAGTCAGTTCTAAATGGAAATGTCATTGACCACAACCCAAGCACATCCATAGTTGAAGCATAACTATTCAGGTAAGAAAAAAACACCGTAAATTCGTGCAACCTTTCCTGGCACTGAAACAATTTTTTTGTTACACTTAAGTCAGTTTTGGGGGATTATTAGTTAGGAGAACAAAACCACATCTGTCACGGGATTACATACAACCTGTGGTTCCCATGGACACTACAAAGCTTGTGATTAAATTCTGAAACATTGGCATTGCAAACATCTGACACACTTCAACAAGAAGAATTATTTCTGCTATCTGCTGTATGCTGTGTCTGGTAACTTGATGCCAAAGTCAAAAAGCACACAAAGTATTAGGTTTGATAAGTTAATCACCCTGTCAAGATTACCTGGTGCCTGTCCAATAAGCGGTCTGAATTTTAGTCACCAAGACACTGTAACTGCAACTTACTCATCCATTTCATTTACAGCACTGAAAAATAATAAGGTATCAAAGCTACATGGGTGAAGGAGGCGAGTTAACACCTT
>NC_056725.1:1455057178-1455104678 GCF_019279795.1 Protopterus annectens | reverse complement strand
CCCCAAATAGTTCAGAGACCTCAAGACAAAGATCGCTGAAGCAAACACATGCTTTCCAAACTTATCTAATGCCCTAGGCTCTCTGTTAGGGGGATGGACAGAAGAGCTTTGTTCAGCTAGCACCTTCTTGGTGGCTGCTGCCACAACCATTGCATCAGCAAGGGCTCCTTTGCTCCAATGGGTCTTATCTTTGGTAGCAGCTAAAATCTTATGCAGACAACATGGATTTGGTTCACCCAAATCCAGTTCCTTCCATGCCTGGTGAGATACTAGGTCGATAAAGTCATCATCCAGGGGAGTCACCCAAGACAATGATGGGCCAGCACCAAAAGCCTCCAGAAATACTGACTCCACAGGGGAAGGATTATCTGATGACCAGACACCTTTCTGTTTAAGGATTCCCAAAATGCATCCAAATGAGATGTCATCAGATGGTAATCTGGAAGACCCTACCCCTTTGTCAAAGTCAGTATCTTCAATGAAAGTTTCCAAAGGGGAATCTATGTGCCTCCTTTTACATATTCTCTTTTGATGAACCTCCTTAGTGGGATGCTCTGGGGAAGTGTCTGAAGAGAGGGGTAGTTATTCCATAGGAACTGTCTGGATGCTAGATGGTACTGGTTCTCCCTGTGGAGTAGGTTTGATGGGATCAAAACTCAGAACCACAGAGAGAAAGGGTGTGAGATCTGAGAATGTATGAGAGACTGGATCTCTTGAACAACAGAACACCTTCTCCACAACCTTGAAGGCTGACAGACCAGGAGAATCCATGGCTGGCCACACAGGATCTGAGACTTCCAAAGCAGACTGACCATGACTTTGTCTGGATCCATGCCTCAAGGAGGGAGCCAGACCCAAGCAATATAGCACCAAGGCTCCACATGGTAAGGATGCATCTGACATCAGAGTACATCCTGGCCCCATGATCTAACTCCAGCGCTGCAGCTTTGAGACTCATCTTGATCCAAAGGAATAGGAGCAAAACTGGTCAGGGAAACCATTGGGAACTAAAGATGCAATTCTCTACAGCTTTGACTCCAGTACTTTCAGAACTCTCAGATCCTAGGGCTCCAAAATCAAAGAATGGATCAGAGAAGGAAATACAACTGTATGGGTGGTGTCAGGAAGGCTCAAAAGTCTAATGGGAGGTTGGAAATGGTATAACCCTTATCTGGATCTGAGCCCTGAGGAACTTTCTCATCATCCTATCCACTTCAACTTTATTGGGAATCCTGGACGACCTGACAGATGAGGTGGTAGACTGAGGTCTGGAGTAGTTTCTCGGAGTTTGCATGAAAGTGAAATGGAGCTGAGTAGAAATAGGGTCAGCAAAGAACTTGGGTGAGCAAGTTCTTAGTGTATGAGAAGAACCTGGGGTCAAAGCTGATGGTTTTGGATCCATGAGTTGTACAGAAGGACTGCTTGAGATGACTATTGGATCCAAAGGCTTAGGATCCGAAGTTTTTCTCTACATCCGATGAAGTCAGATCCAAAGATCTCTGTATTTTTTTGAGTGGGTTCTTCAGAGACTTAGGCAGCGATCATTTTCTGTGCTCGGATGGAGCCTGGGATGATTTGCTTGGTGTCTGAGCCCCAGAGGAGGAAGAAGAAGGAGTTAGTAACCCTTTAAGGACTAATTTGTTCCATCTGTCTGCTATTGCCTTGGAGTTAAACGCAGCACAAATTATATAGTTTGTGCCCAGATATGCTGCCCCAAAATAATAAACACACTCCCTGTGGGCATCCAAATTCAGAATTTTATGCCCACAGGAAGGGCATTTTTAAACCCTGTAGGGTTCACTGCCATAGTACTTACAGTACTTAAACTACAAAAGGGAAGAATAGAAAGAAAGAAGAAATGTAAGTTTTTTTTTGTAACTACAGCAACTGTGAAAAGAATTATGAACAATGGCAGTAAAGAATACCATGCCAAAAAGGGGTAAGAAAGTGACAGAAAGAAAGAAGGAAGGGAAAGGACTACCAACAATGGTACTTAAGAAATTACTTTACTTAAGTAAGAGAACTAAGAGAAAGAAAACCCAAAAAAGTAAGAGGGAGGAATTATCTAATTTAAAGAGAAAAAGTAGTTTTCTAAGAAAATACACTTACAATCAACCCAAAAAGGTCTGAAAAGACACCTAGAGACAGCATCCACATCCATGAGGTACTGGGGATAGTCTACAGCATTATGGTTAGAGGAAGGAGCTCAAGAGTTGGATCTGAAAGCTGTAGAATGGGGCGAAGTCAGATCCATAACCCATACTTTGTGGAAGATTGAAAAGAACAACATCAGATCAATGAGCAATATAAAAAGGTAGAAAAAAATACATCTCAAGATAACTGAATGAAAATGCAACTTAATATGTATAAGACTAACATGTTAACATTGGGAGATTATGTAGGCAGATAAGATTCTTCAATTACACATCAATTTTGTGAGGAAATAAATATACTTCAGACAAGATTATGAATGGGTCATTTATCATAACCAAGTTTGTAATGCATTGGTGAAATGGATACAAGAAATTCACTTGAAGCATGAAGCATCCTTTACTTGCTTCTTTATTTATTTAGACTTTCTGTTAGTCCCACTAGGCTAATGGCCTATTTCCATAAGAGACCTAAGGTGGTATTCATAATGACCAGGGGAATGTTTGCTAGGACACCAGGGAACTTCACCACTTCTTTCTGATAAGTGCTATGAGATCTTTTACATCTACTTCAGCTGCCGCCAACTCATGCAGACAGGTCCACAGTTTAATGTTTTATCTCTCAGAAATGGAACATCCCTGCATAAAGTACCAAAGTGTCAGTATTGGGAAAAAATGAATTCAACCACCTGGTAGGGGTATAAAAAGTCTTTTGCATCAAAGGCAAGTATGCTAACTAACTGAAAATGATCTGAACTTGACAGCACGTTAACAAATTGTTATAATTTGTAACCCAGCTGCAATTTTTTGTAGTAGACAGTAATTGTTTGTTGCCTCACTATATTACATGTTGAAACAAAATAATAGAACAATGAGAGTTCAAAGTGTCTGTCAACTTTAAAAACTGCCATATGCTTTGTGCCACCATGCTGACAACCATCAAAATCAAAGTGCACATCTTCATATCTAATCAAACAACATGTTTAAAAGCAGTTATATAATTAATTGTGCCACCACTCTCTTGCTTGTAAATCAGTGTTTTCAGATCTGTATGAAGGTTTTTAATACATTGTTGTGGAGAATGCTGTTTATGTGACACCAGTACCTCGCAAAATACAAGGTTCTTACATATTAGCCATACTATAACAAGACCCTGGTTTCAAAGTCTATTTGGCACACTTGACAAATTACATAGGGGATAATGGTTAACATGAATTTTAACACAGAGTTACACACTGAGATATGTGTAGTAGTAATTATGACCTCAAGAATAAAGCATGAGCTGAACATGAAAAAAGCTTGTCTCCTTATTGTAACTGAAACACCCTTAATTGTGAATTCCCACAGTTGTGAAAACGTACGTGTAAGGTTATATTGCCACTAACGTATATTTTATAAGAGTACACCCTGTAATCTACTCCCACCATGGGGAACTGTGTCCCACAACACTGATACTTAGATATGTACCACCTTTGACATAAACGTAGCAACTCTGTTCTGGGAATGATAACTGCAGTTCTGACACTTACAACAGAAACCTGTAATAACTATTATAAGATATCTCAAAGTACAACTGCCTGGTTGTTATTCTATGATTTGGTCTTTACAGTGCATGCCATTTGGAATATTTTAAAATATTCTTACATTTTTAAGTTAGCGCGGTGGTGGTGCTGCAGTAGCGTTGTCGCCTCACAGTAAGATGCTGTCCGGTTCGATTCTCAGCTAGGGCGTCTTCTGCACGGAGACATGTGTGAATGGGCGTACCTTCGTTGAAGGTTGTGTGGCAGGGCTGGTAATTTGGCACGTAAAAATCAACTACCAATCATTAGCAGACTGGAGTTCCGCTGTGGTGACCCCTAACTGGGAAAAGCCGAAACACACAACAATTCTTAAGTTTTTAAGTTCCATTTTCCCCATTTGCTTTTTTGGTGGTTCTGTCTGATTCACAGTTTCTCTGACAGAATGTTGGATGTGTTTGGATTTTTTTTTTCCCTGCCAAGATACAGTAAAATTATATTCTGCGAAGTAGCTGGCCTTTATTAATTTTAGGCATTTTTTCATTCCTTTATTTACTTATTTCATTCTTTGTACTTTCATTTTACCTTGCAGGCTGGCAAGGGCTATGTTTCAGTTGTCATGCTGTGTTGCATTCATCACCAAAACAGTGTAACAAGTTTTATGATACAGGCAAAGCAGCCTTGCATGCCTGGAATTTGATCATCTGTTGCGTACAGTTCCTTTGTTGTTCAGTATCTAACAGTAAAGCTTTTTTAATAAGCTAATATTAAAACAATTTGCTTAGGTATCTTTATTGTCATAAAAATATACACAGCAATAAGAGACAAGGATGTGAAAATAGATGGAAGAAATAACAATAATAGATGCCAACAAAGAAAGCTGTGCAAAGAATGAAAGTTTACAGCCTGATACGGAATGTACCTACATTGTGCTGAGCATATGCATACATGTCCTACACTGTTAAGTTTTTAACAACTGAGGATATGCAGGAATACAAAAAATGGTATTCAAAAGACTATAACATACCACAGAACAGAGTAATGTTATAGAAAATTAGCTACTTTCAAACAGAACAGGGGTATATTAAACTAATAGTCCTAAAAAATAAAACAAACCTGTAAAGCATTACCATGGTCAAATGTACTGCTTAGAAGATACAAATTTAAGACTCTACTTTGAAGGATAATACAAAAACTGAGGAAAAGCAGTGAGATATAAAATGTGACAAAACAACTTTTAAAACTTGTTAAAGCTAAATGTGTCTATATTAGTACAGTTTTGGGCTGTTGTCAGAGAAGATTGATTAGGAACAGTTAAAGAATAAGAAAAGATGGCTGAAAGGGTGTGGCTCTCTTTTTTGCGAGCAGGGATTTCAAAAGTGGAAGAACAGCTTCCACTCTTTCTATCCTTTATGGACTTAATTTCTACATGTTGAGGACTCTTGCAGTAATCACTGATACTCTTCATAAGTAAGAGACTTGGCAAAGTACAGTCCAGTACAAGTTAAAAGAACAGAATGTAGAGGCTCCTGAAAACTTCCCAAAGATTTTGATCCTGAAATGTAGACCAGTATAAGAGTAAACAGGTCAACATATTTTGTATTACACAACAACAAACACCAGTGGAACTTTGGGAAGTAATGCCATCTCCTGACAATTTCAACCCGAATGAAGAAAAAATGCAGTAAAGGCATTCTCATCCCACTATAAGCTGCAAAAATCTTGCCCTGAAAACTCCACACTAGACACCTCTTCATGTACTCAAGATCTAGGCTGCAGGTGTTGTGATATTTCTTATATAAAAATTGAAGGATTTTCTATTACTTCTGAATTTTTGTTCCATACAGATTCTGCATTGATATTAAAATCTTAGAGAGAAAGCAAGGAAAACTTTCTAACGCCTAAGATCTCTGTATTAAGAACACCACTGCTTAAATCTGAAATTCTGCTGGACAGTGCAGTAGTACTGGCAGCAACAAATTACGTTTATAGATAAATACTAGACAATCAGTGTTACGACTGTTACATCCATCCATCCATAATCCCTTTTTCCCATTTTTGCACATGGGGTCATATCTAGCCAGCAACAAGACAATGACGGCGTCAAAATCAGACCCTGCACCTTGTAGCTATGAGAAAAACACCTTAACCATTAATGCCACACACACACACACACACACACACACACACACACCCTCCAACTCTGAGGTCAACTCCTTAACCATTATGCCAAACACCAACAAACAATCAAACATGTATTTTCTTGCTTATCTTTAATTTTATTTATAAACTTTTAGCTTGTACATAGTTGATGGAAAACAGCAGACTGGATAGAAAAGATGAATGATTGTGGAAGAATTAAATAGTCGGTGACGTAGGAAAGGAGGTGTAAAGACATTAAACGTGCTTTAAAAGTAACTGGTGGTGGCAAGTGCTCCTGCACCTCCAATGTGGGATGCAAGCCTTCATAGCCCCTAGCTTATATATACCTCTCTCTCTCTCTCTCTCTCTCTCTATATATATATATATATATATATATATATAGTGGATATAAAAGTGTACACACTCCTGTTAAAATGACAGGTTTTTGTGATATATAAAAAATGAGACCACAATAAATCATTTCAAAACTTTTCCCACCTTTAATGTGACCTATAACCTGTACAATTCAATTGAAAAACAAACAAATCTGTTGGGGAAAAATATAAAAAATTAAAAACATACAATAAGCTGGTTGCATAAGTGTGTGCACCCTTAAACTAATACTTTGCTGAAGCATCTTTTGATTTAGTTACAGCGTTCAGTCTTCTTGGGTAGGGGTCTATCAACATGGCACATCTTGACTTGGCAATATTTGCCTACTCTTTCTTGCAAAAGTGCTCCAAATCTGTCAGATTGCGAGGGCATCTCTTTTGCACAGCCCTCTTCAGGTCACCCCCCAACAGATTTTCTATTGGATTTAGGTCGGGGCTCTGGCTGGGCCATTCCAAAACTTTAATTTTCTTCTGGTGAAGCCATTCTTTTGTTGATTTGGCTGTATGCTTGGGGTCATTGTCATGCTGAAAGGTGAAATTCCTCTTCATCTTCAGCTTTCTAGCAGACGCCTGAAGGTTTGGGGTCAAAAATGACTGGTATTTGGAATTGTTCATAATTCCCTCCACTTTGACTAAAGCCCCAGTTCCAGCTGAAGAAAAAAATCTCCAAAGCATGATACTGACACCACCATGCTTTACCATGGGGATGGTGTTCTTTTGGTGATGCAAAGTGTGGTTTTTGCACCAAACGTACCTTTTAGAATTATGGCCAAAAAGTTCAACCTTGGTCTCATCAGACCATAACACATTTCAACACATGCTTTTGAAAGACTTGCTGTATTGTTTTGCAAATTTTAGCCTGGCCTGGATGTTTTTCTGTGTAAGAAAAGGCTTCCATCCTGCAACCCTACCCCACAGCCCAGACATATGGAGAATACGGGAGATTGCTGTCACATGTAGTACACAACCAGTACATGCCAGAAATTCCTTCAACTCCTTCAGTGTTGCTGTAGGTCTCTTGACAGCCTCCTTGACCAGTTTTCTTCTTGTCTTTTCATCAATTTTGGAGGGACATCCAGTTCTTTGCAATGTCACTGTTGTCCCACATTTTCTCCACTTTTTGATGACTGTCTTCACTGTGTTCCATGGTATATCCAATGCTATGGAAATTTTTTGAACCCTTCTTCTGACTGATACCTTTTAACAATGAGATCCCTTTGATGCTTTGTAAGTTCTCTGCAAACCATGGTTTTTGCTGTAGCAGGCAAATGAGTAAATGTCAGGAAAATCCTACAAGGACAGCTGAACTTTATTTAGGGTTAATTAGAGTCTCTTTAATTGATGGCAGGTGTGTACCCAAGAAAACTGAATGCTGTAATTAATTCAAAAGGTATTTCATCAAAGTATTAGTTTAAGGGTGTGCACACTTGTGCATCCAGCTTATTGTACATTTTTTATTTTTTATATTTTCCCCTAACAGATTTGCTTGTTTTTCAATTGAATTGTACAGGTTATAGGCCACATTAAACGTGGCAAAAGTTGGAAATGATTTATTGTGCTCTTATTTTTTATATCACAAAAATCTGGCCTTTTAACAGGGGTGTGTACACTTTTTATATCCACAGTATATATGTACATACTAACTCAAAGATCACCATACCTTCAGGAAAGAGAATAAGCCAAGAAATTGCCAGCTAAAACTTAGTATATTTGTCCATTTTTTGGCCATACATTCCATGTTTCTGGATTCGCTCTAGTGGGTCTTGACATTTCAAATGGTGACCAAACTGAACACCACAATAAAAACATACTGGATTAAAAGAGGAGAGACAAATTCTACAAAGAAAAGAAAAGAGGTAACAAAGTCAATAACTGAACTGAAAAAGTCCTGTGAGGTAATGATATTAACAATGTCATAGATTCATAGGTAGGTACTAAGCTATCGGCCCAAGGGCCTACTTAAGCCTAGCCAACAAGGTTCCCTGGCTTACGCCACCCAAGAAAGTTATTTTCCTGTGCCCCTATCAAGCAGAGACACAGAAGTGATCCCCGGGGTGTATTTCCTATTTCCCATCCAATCATCAAGATTTTTGTGATAATGAAGAACTTTGCTTGACATATATGGGTAGCCCGTTCCGGGTTATGGGAAGTCTCTGGGACAGGAATCTATCCCTCCAGCATGTCTTGTTTATTGTGGTGACAATGTTTAGGTCCCTAGAGCATGTAGCTCGAGGGATTGGGATTTCTTTAGGTGTAGCATATCCAGCAGCTCTGGGTTTGACATAGCTTTATATGTTAGGCAGACATCACCTCGGAGTAGGTGATATTCTATAGAGTAAAGCTGGAGTTTTTTGAGGCGGTCAGTGTAGGGCATTTGTTTGAGGCCAGTAATCCTCTTTGTGAGGTACTTCTGTGGCCTTTCCAGCTGCTGCAGATGTCTTGTGAGGTACATTCCAAAAAGAGCGTTGTACTCTATAATGGGTCTAATGAGTGTCGAGTAGAGGGAAACAATGACCTCTTTTTTCCTGGATGAGAACCCTTTTATGATGAGGTGTGCCATGTAGAAGGACTTCCTGACTACTGTGGCGATGTGACTATCAAAGGAGAGACTACTGTCCACCTGGGTCCCAAGGTCTCTTATCACACATTCGGTGTTAAGTAGATTGCTGCCTATGTGGTAGTTCATGGGTACAGAGTTTTTACCTAAGGGGATGACACTGCACTTTTTGGCATTGAGCTTGAGGCCATGGCTCTGACACAGGAATCTGTCTCAGTGAGGCCCTTCTGTAGGATGTCCACATCATTTGGGGACTTGACTATGGCTCCTATTTTGCAGTCATCTGTGAACTTCATTAGCCAGAGGCCTTCTGTGTTAGCCTGTACTTCAGAGAATTAGATACCAAACAGGAGAGGTCTCAGGATGGAACCCTGTGGTACTCCACTTGTCACTGCTTTGAGGTCAGATTTGGCGTCTGCAACTTTTACAGTGTGGGTTCTGTCAGTGAGCCAGTTGTCAACCCATCTTGTGATGTACAGGTTTATACCCAGTCTAGTGAATTTAGCTATAATTCCAGAATGGGGGATGGTGTTAAAAGTCTTGGCAAGGTCAAGATAGGCTGTGTGAACCACCTTACCCTCATCTACAGCTTTGGTGACTGCCTCAAAGAAGTCGATCAGGTTCAGGAGCTATGATCTGCCTTTCACAAACCCAAACTGGGTGGGATCCAGAGTTTGGAGGTTACCAATGTCTATGTTTATGAGTTCCATGATGATACGTTCCATGGCCTTGCAGACCAGACTCATCAGGCTAATAGGTCGATAATTCCCAGGATCAGTGGTGGCTCCCCCTTTGTGGAGTGGGATAACTGTTGTTGTGCATTATTCAGTGGTCACAAAGCCTGATGCGAGGCTATTATTGAACATGATGTTTAAGTGGGTAGCCAGTTCTTTCTGAAGTTCATGTAAAACGCAGCCTGGGATGCTGTCTGTTCCCATGGATGCTGTGTTTTTGGCTTTAGAGAGTGCAGCTTTTACCTGCGTAGTTGTGATTACAGGAACTCTGCATTCTTCCTGTATAGATATGGGCCCTTTAGGGGGTGAGAAGGGGGTAAAGTCAGCACTTAACCTATCTGCCAGGATGTTGGCAATATCAGTTGGTTCTGTAATTTTCATGCCTTTGTGCTGTAACTCAGAGCAGATCTGGGTGTTGCCATTGAGATTCTTGACATAGCTATAGAATGATTTGTGGTTGTCCTTAGAATTAGTGGTGATTTTGTGTTTGTAGCTAGCTTTGGAGGATCTTATAAGGGATCTCAGCTTCTTACCGAGGCTGACCAGGGAGTTCCTCCACTCATGGGATTTTACTCTCTTTTGCAACAGTTTCTTCCTTCTGTTGTACAGTTTGTTTATGGCAGGGGACCACCAGATTGGCTTCCTTTTTTTGGAGGATAGTATCTTGGTTCTGTTTTTGATAGCACGATCCATGTACTCATGTAAGTGCTTATAGAGTGCATTTGTGTAGGATTCAGCAGTTGTAACTGTATTGTCCATGCTCATGGGTGTCATGAAGTTCACCACTTCTGTCTTAAGAAGCATGAAGTTGGCTTTGGAGACATTTTTTACTGTGGTTTCCTTAATGGGGGGTGGGGACGGGATGTGGATATCAAGGGTGATTAGCTTATGGTTGGATCGGACCAACGAGGAGTTGACTTCAGGTGTGGAACACCGGTCACTCATGTTGGTAATGACTAGGTCTAGGATATTGTTGCCCCTGGTGGGGATGTGGATAAGTTGATGCAGGGCATTGGAGTTTATGAATTCCAGAAAGCGTTGAGCTAAGGAGTAGGTACACAAGTAGTTTTCCCAGTTAAGGGTGGGGTAGTTGAAGTCGCCCATATAGGGTGT
Organism: Protopterus annectens; assembly: GCF_019279795.1. Lineage (NCBI taxonomy): Eukaryota > Metazoa > Chordata > Ceratodontiformes > Protopteridae > Protopterus > Protopterus annectens. The sequence continues at coordinate 1,455,094,073 of NC_056725.1, read as the reverse complement.
TTGGTTCAACTCTAATATTTTCCATTACATCAAGAAAAGAGGAGTGGGAATCCTGGGGCATGGTGGGGGATCTGTAGCAAGCTACAATTTGGATTGCAGTTTTGCCCAGAGTTAGTTGCACATGGATAACCTCGGATGCATTATGCTGAGCAACTAGCCTGGAGGTGTGGATATCCTTAATGAATATGGACACACCTCCGCCTTTGGTGTTTCGGTCCAGGTTACATGACCGAAAAGTGTGGTATGAATTATAGCCTGGTAGTGAAGGGGTGCTCTCTGGAGCCTTGAACCAGGTCTCAGTCACTGCACAGATATCGATGTTCTCCATTTTAAGGACTGCCTTTGACTGAGTGCATTTTGAGATTTAGACTTCTAGCATTCAGTAGCATTACCCTCAGTTTTTGCTTGCCTGTTCCTGTTATGGTGGTGAATTTGTTATTTGAACCTTGCCTAAAAAAGGCACTATAGGGGCAGCAAGAGCCTTAGCCAGTATCCGGAATCCCAGGAGCGACAGGTGCAGGCCATCTGTGGTAAAGCATCATGGTCTGTCAACCATGTCATCCCAAGCAGACAGATACTGGATCCCCTTAGAATGATACCAGAAGCTTAGCCAATTGTTGAAGTCAATCATTTTGTCCTTGTACTGCGGTATCATTCTGGGCGATGGCAGAATGCTACTCAGAGCTAGGGTCATACCTGCCTGGGCTACAAGATCGGAGAACTCTTCCATGTCTCTTTTCATGTACTCCAGGGAGGTACGTCTCAGGTCATTCACACCAACATGGACAATGACACAATCATATTTGTACTTGTTGTGGAGTGACCTGAGTGCGTGGTTTATGTGTCGGATCCTGGCACCTGACAGGCAGCTTACAGTTACCTTCTCCTTGTTTAGCCTGGTGAGTGGAATATCAGTGTGCCTGACTATAGAGTCACCTATGACTAGTGTGTTAAGTACGTTGTTTTGCCTTATTGGCTGTGGTTGAGTGGCACACCGAGTCTGTGGGCTATGTGTCATTTGGGTTGTGTTGGGGATGGAGGTTGCTTGCATTTCTGCTTGGGAGGTCTCTGTTGCTTAGTCAGATTATTATTGAGAGCCTCCGCGAATGTTTTTGTGTTACTATGTGTGGATTTTTGTGGTGTAGATTTAGTGAGACTATGTGATGTGTGTGGTGTGGTGCAAATGTTTACCTTCTCCTCATGACTGTCAAGTTCAGTCTTGGTTGGAGAGAGCTTTACCTCCAGTTTGGCTAGATAAGTGCATCTCTCACAGGTTGTAGTGTTGGGTGGTAGGAGGAGAGGGTTGTCTGTGTACATGAGGCAATTGCTACATTGCCTCAAGCTGCCCAGATTCATCAGATAGACAGGAGAGAACACTGGGAGATGACCCTTGGACATGCCTGAATAAAAAACTATTTTCCTCTAGATAAGTGAGGAAAGTGAGTACAAGAGCTGTTTTTCCCTAAACAAGTGAGAAAATTAGGTCGCCCAGAAAGATAATAATAAAAGAACTGACTAGGCTTATTAAGGAAGTCTGCATGACAGAAAGTATGACAGTTATAAACTAAATGGTATCAACTGGAATCTTTTTAAATCTGTTCATTTAATGCAGTTCTAAATAAAAAATATTAATAACAAAGTAAAAAAAAATGTGGCTTTCTGTAGTAGACACTATAAGGAAAAAGTTTGGAATAAATGCTGATAGTAACTCCAATTTTGCAGAAGGGAAAAAAGTTAGAGCAACTGATTCATCTGTTTATTTTCCCACTGGCAGTGACCACATACTATGACTCATTATGACTTGTAAAAAGTAAAGAGCAGCAGCAGTGTTACAGAGCTGTGGTATTATTGACAATTATACAATAACTGGCCATTAATATTCGAAAACGAGCACGCTAACTGACCAGCCCAACCAACGTGCCCGTTGTAAATCCCAGAATATACCAATGGAAAAAGGTCTGGTCACCCAGACTTCTTTCTGTTTATATATTCCAAAAACAAAAAATAAAAAAAAACTATAGTCTGGACTCCGGACATACCAGAGAGGCAGCATGGAGAAAATACAAAGAAAATCAGGTATGTTACTTAAAACTAAATACACGTACCTAATTTTCTTTGCATTTCCTCCATTCTGACTCTCTTTCTCCTATCCCTAATGGAGCCAAAACTTTTTTTTTTTTAATTAAAAAAAAAAGAAAACAAAAATGGAGCAATGGAGACTTTTTTTTCTCCATTACTTCCTTTTCAAAGCATTGATGTACTGGTTATATGTGGGAACGCAAATCCCATACGCATGAGCAGTACATCAAAACAAGGCAACAGGATACCACCAGCCACAGAAGAACAGTACGGCGCCATTATACAAAGATATTATTTAAGAAAAGTAAGTATTTTTTTCTTAAATAATATCATTGTATAATAGCAATGACCGACTTCGTGGTTGTGGTATATTGAAATTTACCCATGGATGGCAAACCACACCAACCGTGGGTAAATCTTCAATATACCACACCACGTCATCAGTTGTTGCTGAAGTATACACTAAAGCACTTTGTCACAGTCATTACACAACACTGTGATTATTGTTATTATTTTGATTCTATGCTACATTAGGGCACACACTTTTCTATAATGGATTATTGGATATATAACACTGGCATTACTAACCCATTTCCACAGTATGTGATGCCCAAACACTGTGTGTTAATATATTAACATTCTTACTTCATGGCAAAAAAATATCATTGACCGCTTGTATCAGAAAGGGCAGACCTTTAAAACATTCTTACATCTGGGATGCAGACCAAGAAAAAAAAACATAAACAATAACATCTATGTTCTCTCTTGAATTTAAGGCAGCCTTCCGTGATTTTACAAGAGAAAGAATATAACAGCCTGGAAACATATTCCTGAGAAGCTCATGTTTTACCTGTTTTTCTAAATTAAGCCTGATCAATAGTAGGAGTCAGCTTTTCTGCCTAAAAACTAGTATTCATGAACAAATGCTACACATTCCAGATTTTCCCTTTGTTGTAGCAATGTATTCTGCAGGACTTTCAAGCCTGTAACAAATATATGATTAAAGAGGATATGTCCTTGCAGTAAGTAGACTGCTTCTCAGAGTCTAATAATATTTGCCCTTTCTGCCAGATCAGATTTATAACTTGACAGTGCAACAGCATGAAACCTACACACTTGCAAAAGGTTACATGCTGCAGTCCCCACTCCAACACCACCCCTGGAACCACACAGAGGAAATATGAATCTCTAGTAATTTAAAACCCTGCAGACTCACTAAAATTAAACATTATTTTTCTGCTATCAAATGTAGACCTGAACTGAACCCTTTACTTCTATAAATATATTCACAGACTTAGATGTGTTAGGGATTGGACTCAGATGAGCTGCTTCCGAGGCTAAACCAATGTCAGAAAAAAATATTGTTGACTTTTGCTTTCATCCAACTTTTCCAAATATGTATTCAAGGCGTTAGACTGGTCGCACTGACAATTTTAATGAAATAAAGAGAAAAGGACTAACACAGAACTGGCTGATAGAGGTATTTGACTGGTTGACAGCTGAAACCCAGTTGACATGCACTTATACTGCAAGACCCTCAGCATCTGGCACCCTGTTTGCCAAACCCACCATAAACTCAATGACATCTTACATATTCCCATATTCAATGCTAGAAACAGCTTATAAGCTCCAGTACACACACACACACACACACACACACACACACACACACACACACACACACACACACACACACACACACACACACATTTGCCAGCGCTACTTTCTCTGCTGATCCCCAGCGCCTTCTTCTCACCATGAGTTATTTTGGACTGGCATGGAGGAAGGTACTATATCCTGTAAATGACTTTGGGGAGTTAGATGATCTGTTTATGAGCCATAGTACAGTGAGGGAAAAGTCAAGTTTACCAAGATATAGGAGATACCTTCAACTCCCAGAATGCTGCAGGTAAATCAGGCACCTGACCTGCCTTCCACACTGCCATTTATATATAGCATAGCAAGACTACCAAGTGCATACATAAGCTATGCTAGAGTAATTCTACATACCGCATAACAATGGGAGGGAATACAGCAGCAGAATAACAACTGAGTCCAAATGAGAAGACCAAGAATAGGGATGTAGAATCCTCATGTTTTAAGCTCCATGTTTTATTTGTATTCGTTGCAACTATAATCATGGTTTATAAAAAAGGTTTCACATAACAGAGAGTCCCAAGAGTGACGAAAACCTTAAACTTTGGATAGGTAGTCCAACTGGTTCAAGAGACTGACATTTTATCATTCTGTATATAAAAAGGTAATTTTTGTCATGCTGTATTATTTCAGCATAATCATTCCAAGAATTGGTATACCTGCTAATAACTTTTCTAAAACACAACAAATCACTTGTGGTTGCTGTAGGTTTTAAACGAGAGCTGGCTGGCTCATTCTCCCTAGTTTACTGGCAGCATTCCAACAAGATTGTCAGTAAATTAGATCTACATGATGACATATTTAAAAAAAAAGAGCAAGAGTTGCAGAGTTTGCCATCTTCTGAATAAGAAACTCAGGGTGTTCTTATACAGTACAATTATAACAAGCTACTTTTTAAATAAAAATGTCAAAATGACTTTGAATTTGATGCATATTTTCTTAGGGCATAAACATTTTCCTGACTAGAGTCTGCATGCAGAGGCCTTAACAACTTTTCATGCACTGTATTAAATCCAGTATCAACAACATAAAATGCAGGTCTAAAATATATTTGTCCATCACTTTTACTTTCCTAAAAGTGTTGCTGAGTAAAAGTGCCAAAGCCAAGCTCTACACGACTAAGGATCTAGGAAGAAATCACATGCTAAGTACCTGATTAGTGGGACATGAATCATTGAGATTGTATGCCTTCTGCCAAAATTAATGAACCAACATGAAGATCAGTTCTTTATACTGCAAAATGTCAAAGACAATTTAATCTGGAGAATGTGCAGGAATAATCCAGGGTATTATCTTTCTTTGTACTAGTTACATGCTTCAGCCCCCAGTATTCACTCACCATGCACATCACTCATATAGTATTCACTTACCATGCACATCATTCATACCACATGCAACTGCATGTACTTGCATACATACACAAACAAACAAACATCAGATGACAGTGATTTTTCTCGTCAAATATCTTTCCAGTGGCATATTTGAGCAACTAAATGACACTAACATACAACCCCATAATTTTTTTACTTAAAATAACATTATATAAATAAGGACAAAAGACAATAATAAAACTCAAAGTCCACACAAAAAAAATGCTTGTGACTTTATTGTCCCAGAAGTAATGACAACAGGTCATCATTCTGTTCAGATATGCAGAAGCTAATTTGAAATTTACACAAAGTGCCAAGATCTGTACTCCTGGTAATATGTATGCTCATACCACAATGCCCTTAAAAATAGACTATCCCCCTTTTTTCTTTATTAATTGAGGCCTACAAACGTCACACTCTCATATCCTGCAGCTCCTGGGCCACCCCTCCTTTAATCTAGCTGGTAGAGATTTGTTTTTCAGCATCTGTTAATATCTTGGCCCTACCATTATATTATGGTCATTCTTGATTGCATATTTTTTTAAAATATTTTCACATACAGTAGTAAAGCAGCAAAAAAGCACATTACTTGATGTTACTGTTGCTGCCTCATAGTGTTTGGGTCTCCAGTTTAATTCTTGGCTGAGGTTCCTTAAGTGCGGAATCCGCATGACATCCCTTTGATCACGTGGGTTTTCACCCGGTGCTACTGGTTCCTCCCACATCACAAATGTAATCTTCTAAAGTGCCTGTAGAAGTACATGTCACAGGTGTAAGTGTACGGGTCCATATTACCAGATCAAACATTTAGGTTGTCGAACTGGTAATAATGAAAGCCAAAAACCGCGAACGGCCTCTTTCATGCAGGGAAAGAATTCCCTTGGCCATTAAAAAAAAAAATGAAACCCAAATAAAGTGGGGGGCTTTACCCCCCCCCCCACACCCCCAACTAAATATACCAACTCCAAGATTGCTCTACATTGGACAAAAGGGCAAAATCCGCATAATGGCCAAGGGAATTCTATCCCTGCGTGAAAGCGGACGTTCACGGTTTTTGGCTTTTGATATTACCAGTTCAATGTTTAGGTATTCAGCAACCTAAACATTCGATCTGGTAATATAGACCCTAAATGTACATGGTTATCCTGCAATAGACTAGAATCCTATACAGCATTAGTTGATTTTCCTTGCATGTTAGAGTTGAGAGGCTCCAGCTCCTCATGATAATTAAATGGATAAGGTAGGTATCAAATAACTATATCAGCTCTGACATTCCAGTCCTTCACGTTTACCATTTAGTCTAAGCCGCAAGACTGATCTACAAATCCACACAAGAGCTTGCTCAGCAGATGTCTGTTTTTTCAACTATTTACTCCTTCTGAATGGTTCGCATTCAAGATAAACTGGATCTGTCTTTAACCCATACTTAGCAGAGGAAAGTGTAAGCAACCAGTTATGCAGACAGAAGTTTGGATTGTGATGTATTTCTCTATATGTTGCCCCTCCTCCACTTACAAATTATATACATTGTCTGTATCTGTTGTGGCCATATTTGGGATGCCTAAATGCATGCCGTACATTGCAACCTTGTTTGTTTTGTTCTTAGCTGATAATATTCACCCCCTTTTCCTAGGCTTGTGATTAAAAGATTCAGCAAGAAAACATTAACTAACTGACAGGAATTTCACTCTTGTGAGTTGAAGAAAGTATTATGTATGTCTTTATCAAGTGCATGAACCTAAGCCATACCAAGTTAACATGTGAAACTCAGGACTGCTTTGGTGTAAAGGAACTAAATCTTCTTTTGACTAGATTCTCACTTATCAGTATCAATGAAATGGTGACGCACACACCATCCCACATCAGTAACTGAGAACATTCTATTTTACAGAGTTAGAAAGGGAGCATCTCTCTTCAAGCAAATGTTCCCTAGTAATCGCAGTATGAACTGGTCACCTTTTGACCTCCCACCTTTTACCTTCGATGTCCTATGTTATTTCTGTAACATTGTGCTAAACTCAACAAACACTTTCCTCCCAAGCAAGTTACTACACTGTGACTGGCTTACTAGTGACATCAAGTCTCTTATCAATACATCATGCGATCAGCAATCATATAACTACAAATGCTAGCTGCACCCTGAAAAATCCAAACTGTAAAGATTGCTTTGTAACCAGCATAAAATGCTGTACAAACAATCTAAGATGAAGCATGTAGGAAAACTCAGACTAGTATCCTTAACAACCCTATGCAATTTGAGTCTCATCTGACTTCACTAACTGCAAGTCTCTGACTCATTTTGGATCCTAATCCTGATCCTTTGGCATTAACCAATCAATTCAGAATTCAGCAGACAGTTTTGGAGACTTCTCTGTCACTAAACCCACCACCCACCCCCTAGGCCATTCTTCCAACTTTTACAGCTACAATAAGAGATAGCTGCCTACGACAGAATAGTGCATTTGTAGTTGCATATCTCAACCTACCCTGAAAAACTACCCAAGATGCCTCATTAAGTACTGGTGACTTACTACATAAACCACAAATAAAGCAACAGCTGAATTAACATCTTCCATCAAAAGTCACTCCACTCATTAGCAAATGGTCTGATTGCTCTGGAAAGGTGCGCATATGATCCACATAAAAAATACAGACCAGGAAATATATCTGCTTGCTTGTCGTAGACATTGCAGTCTACCTGTATGATAATTGCTGTCTGGAAAATAACTAATCTTTTAAACGTGTATGGCTGTTTTCTGTAAACAACTGTTTAGATGTGACTGTACTTATACTGTGGTCCCCACCAATTAATCTCACCAAGAAAAGGGTCAATTCTAGTGCACCTAGTAGTAGTTTAACCACTCAGTAACATTAGATAAAAAAAGAAAGAAATCAGCATTCTGTTTCCCCATTAAGTCTATAGGTTTCTTTGCACTTTTGTTACTCTCTGTCTTCTAAGATATGCTATTTAACTGGTTATACAAAAAATAAACTCATGGCACTGCTTATGAATATGTATTATGTATGTCTAGGTGATATATACATATAATACATATCCAAGTTGTTTTAAAAATAGTCACAAAAATCTACCTTATTAAGTTTAAGTGTAGGTTTATTATAAAAATTAAAACAAAAAGTCCCATGCTTCAGGACAACATAATGCATGCAAACAAAAAGTGCTATCATTTCATGTTTCAATATCACTTCAAATAAAAATTAATCAATCCCTCACTTTCATGAAAGGAAGAAATAAGGAGAAAGCAAAAATTAAGTCATTACAAGTTCACAGGCTATCCTCAATGTAATTAATGTGCAATACTGCAAGTTTTAGCAAAAATTCATATTCCAGACAAGAAAAGAGTTAACAGCTTACCTTTTTAGGGTGGTACCTCCATGCAGTGTAACATCTAGGTAGGAAGCATTTCCAGTATTGGTTACTTAGCTACACCTCCCTGCACTAACCTAGTAAGGTTTATTAACCCTAACCCTGCACCTTACTTTAGGAAAACCCTATATGTTGACTTTGCCCTCCTGAACCACATTAGCATTCATGCCAACCCTACCACGCTCATGTCCCCCGCCACAAATGCTAAGCCTACACTTTAACATGGGGACAAAAACTTTCTATACCACCACTGCTCCTGAAGACATTCAGACATTCGCATTAGCACAAATGTAAAATACCAAATGGATTCCATTACCTAGCCCTTAATATAAACCTAACTGATACTCACATATACACATATACACACACACACACACACACACACACACACACACACACACACACACACACACACACACACACACACACAAACAGACGCATACACACATACACAAACACAGACACAAACACAGACACAAACACAGACACACACACACACACACACACACACACACACACACACACACACACACACACACACACACACACACACACATTGTTCACATGCACTCCTAACCCCACCAGTGTTTCAGCATTCCCATAACAAATGCATAGTTACCTTCCAAAATCCATTTTTCTCAGTTTGACATCAAAATATTTGATAATAATTTCACTGAATTAATTTTCTACCTACAGAGATCTTTCAGTAAAACAGACCTTCAATCAAGTAAGTTATGCCATACCTATATATGTGTATGTATGTATATATATATATATATATATATATATATATATATATATATATACATATATATATATTTATATATATATACATACACTTTATATAACAAGAATCAAATTCAGTAATACTCAATACTCACAAAATTGACTATAACACGTTCTACACATCATGCCTATCTAAAATAATTCCAAAATTAATTACTGCCAAAGCAAATCTCATACATTTCCTTTTGACACCAATCAAACTACAAGCAGAATGCATTACAAAAACTCACACAACCAAACCTATATCAGTTACAGTGCCACAAATTAATCACCTATCACCCTACAATAACGTACCTCTCACACAACTCATGGCACACATTTTTTTTTATGTGGGGGGACCCTATACCCATTATTTATATGTACTAATTAGTTTACCTTTAAAATGTTGTGGATGACTTGTGCAACACACATGTGTGAAAGCATATTTTCAAAAATAAGTATTAGTGAAAGAAAAAATGCCAAACTCACAACAGCGAATGCAACTGTGCATTTGCTGTTATAAATTCAGCATTTTGAGCGGAGATCGCACTATAGTGGGGATTAGAAAATGCACCCTTTTCCTCACTGTAGTGTGATCACAGAGATAGTATATATAAGTAGCAGGGGGTGTGGGGGGGGTGCAGGCAGGCTTGCCCCCCCCAGAAAAATGGTCGTAGCAGAAAAGTACAGTTGTGTACAATTACCATAAATGTAGATGTTTGAGTGTATTTACTGTTGCAGTCATTACACTTGGGTTATCCTGCTGGCAGGCTACCCTCAGTCGGCCTGAGTTCCAAAGTCTAGGTCCGGCATCGGTTGTTGTCGCCTATTCCCTGACGTCAGGTCGTCAGGGGTATAAAAGATGCAGCTGACGCCATTTTCTTCAGTTTTTCTTGCCCCAGATGTCAGGTGCCCCCAAAAGGGTAGGCTAAAATATGCCAATAAAACATGCATGCACCAAAATATATGTTATACCTTCATCTACAAGCAAATACACCACAGAGGTTGTATAGATTAGAAAAGTGCAGATAAGTTCCAGTAAAGATAAGGGTGATGGTGGGTGGGTAACCTGGACTGCAACAGTGAATACACACGAACATCTACATTTATGGTAAGTGTACACAACTGTACTATGTTCTTCGTGTTTCACTGTTGCAGTCATTACACTTGGGTTGAATCCCAAAGCTATGGTTGGGAGGCTGGAGCTAAATAGCATTTGGAGTGGCTATGAAGCCCTGCAAAACTGCAATGGCAAAGCCTGCCCTGGATTTAGAGTAGAGTGGTAAATGATAGTGCTTTGTAAAAGTGTGCACCGAACTCCATGTAGCAGCCTCTAAAAATGTCTTTGGTTAGTACTCCCCTGAGGAAGGCTGCTGAAGTGGCTGCTGCTCTGGTTGAATGCGGCCTAATGCCCTTAGGCACTGGCTTGCCATGTTGTGAATAGCAGAAAAGTACAGTTGTGTACCTACCATAAATGTAGATGTTCGAGTGTATTCACTGTTGCAGTCATTACCCTTGGGTTATCCTGCTGGCAGATTACCCACAGTCGGCCAGAATTCCAAAGTCTAGGTCTGGCATTGGTTGCTGTTGCCTCTTCCCTGACGTCAGTGCGCCAGGGGTATAAAAGATGCAGCCGATGCCATTTCTTCAGTTTTTCTTGCCCCAGATGTCAGGTGCCCCCAAATTGGTAGGCTGAAAAATATGCCAATAAGTATGCATGCACAAAAATAACATTTACTTCATCTACAAGCAAATACACCACATAGGTTGTATAGGATAGAGAAGTACAGATAAGTCCCAGCAAAGAAAAGGGGGATGGTGGGTGGGTAACCTGGACTGCAACAGTGAATACACTCGAACATCTACATTTATGGTAGGTACACAACTGTACTATGTTCATCATGTTTCATTGTTGCAGTCATTAATCTTGGGTTGAATCCCAAAGCTGAGGATGGGTGGCTGGGCTAAACAGGATTAGAAGAGGCTATGAGGCCCTGCAGAACTGCAGTGGCAAAGCCTGCTCTGGATTTAGACTAAAGAGGTAAGTGGTAGTGCACTGAACTCCAAGTTGCAGCCTCTAAGATGTCTTTGGTTGATACTCCTCTGAGGAAGGCTGCTGAAGTGGCTGCTGCTCTGGTAGAATGAGGCCTAATGCCCTTAGGCACTGATTTGCCATGTTGAATATAGCAAAAATGGATGCGATGGCCTATCCATTTAGAAATAGTCTGTTTTGAGATAGCCTTTCCTTGTGATCCTGCAGCATATGACACTAAAAGTTGCTAGTCTTTCTGAAAGCTTTAGTTCTGTCCAAGTAGAAGCGTAACTGCCTGTGTATGTCCAAAGAATGCAGAATTTTCTCACCCTTGTTCTGTGGGTTTGGATAAAAGGTATGCAAGTGAATGGTTTGGTTGAGGGCCACACTGGACACCACCTTAGGCATAAATGTTGGGTTTGTCCTCAGAGAAACCCTGTCTGGATGAAAAATGATAAAAGGTTCCACAGCTATGAGTGCTTGTAACTCCGAGACTCGTCTTGCAGAGGTTATTGCTAGGAACAGAGCTGTTTTCCAGGATAAGAATTTTATATCCGCTGTTGAGGCTGGCTCAAAAGGAGGCAGTGTGAGTTTTTCCAAGATATAATTGAGGTCCCATGCTGGAATTGGTGCTCTCCTTGGAGGCCTGGTGTTTTTGGCCCCTCTGAGGTACTGCCTTATTAAAGGATGAGAAAAGATAGGTGGTTCCATATTGTAATGGGCTGAAATGGCAGAGGCATGAATCTTAATTGATGAAAAAGAACGGCCTTTGTTCAGCATCTCAGTTAGGTATTGTAAAATCTGAGATATTTGGTACACACGTGTCAATGTCTTGTTCCTAGTTCCAAGCACAGAATCTCTTCCATTTTTCTGCATAAGATTTTCTGGTATTGGGCCTCCTGGCCTCCAAGATAACATCCATAACAGCTTTTGAAAGAGGAGTATTCTGAATGGCTACATTATCCACCATGCTGCCAGATTTAAGGTCCTGTGTTGGCTGTGCATGATCCGATTGTTTTTTTGGGTCAGCAAGTGAGAAGTTTGAGGCAATATCCATGCTGGACCTTGAGACAAGCTCTTTAGGATTGGATACCAGTGCTGGCATGGCCAGTCTGGTGCAATCAGTATCATTTTTGGCTTCTCTTGTCTGACTTTTAGGAGTACCCTGGGAAGGAGAGGCAGTGGAGGAAAGGCATATACTGTTAGATTTTTCCAGCTGAAGGATAAGGCATCCACTCTCCATGCTTGCTTGTGATAAATCCTTGTGCAAAATCTCTGCAATTGGCAATTGTGAGGGGAGGCAAATAGATCTATGTCTGGGCATCCCCATTTCCTTGTTAGCATGCTGAAGACTTGTGGATCCAGTTTCCACTCATGGTGATCCATGAGGTATCTGCTTAGTTCATCTGCCAGAGTATTTGTTTTTCCTGGCAGGAATTGTGCTTGCAGGTGAACTTGATAAGTCGATGCTGTGTCCCATAAGGTCATTGCTTGTCTGCAGAGGGGGTAGGAATGTGTACCTCCCTGCTTGATTATGTACCACATGACTGTAGTATTGTCTGTCTTTATCAGTAGCTGTCCTGGATGAAGTAGATCCTTGAAAGCTGTCAGGGCATTCTGAACAGCTAGCATCTCTTTTTGATTGATGTGAAGATGCATTTGGCTTGCAGGTCATGTGCCCTGAATACATTTTCCTGTCATATGGGCCCCCCAGGCATAATCTGATGCATCCATTGTCAGTGTCTGTCTGGCTGTGGGTAAACTGAATGGCAGACCCTTGTTGTGGTGACAGGCCTCTGCCCACCATCGAAACTCCTGTTGCAGGCAGGGAATGAGTGTAATTACTGTCTCCAGGCTGTGGCAATGCTGAGTCCAAACACTTTTTAGATACCATTGTAGTTTCCTCATATGCAGTCTGGCATATGGAATTAGTAGAATGCAGGATGCCGTGAAACCCAAAGCCTGCAGGATTTTCCTTGCAGATAACTGGGTCTTTGTTGCCAATTTTTTGAAGTAAGAAGTCAGTTGTTTTTGTTTGTCTGGCATGAGATAAGCCATCTGGGCAGTTGTATTTATGCTTGCACCCAGGAATATTATCTCTTGAGAGGGCACTAGTTTTGATTTCTTTTCAATTACTGTGTACCCTAGGCCAATTAGTAATCTTTTTACAAATGCCAGATGCTTTAGAAGAATGTCTTTGTTCTCTGCTTGAATAAGGCAGTCGTCCAAGTAGGGATATATTTGAATTCCTCTTTGTCTGCAAAATGCAATTACTGGTGCCAGGCATTTTGTGAAGACCCTGGGCACAGTATATAAGCCAAAGGGCAGTGCAGAGAATTGGTAGTGCATTGAGCCAGCTATTAATCTGAGGTATCTTCTGCAAGATTGTCTGATTGGAACATGCAGGTATGCCTCTTTTAGGTCCAAAGTTACGAGCCAAGCCTTCTTGCCCAGCATGGGCAGTAGCTGCTGTAAAGTCAACATCTTGAATTTTGGAACTTCCAGAAACGTATTTAGTATAGACAGGTCCAGTATTGGTCTCCAGGTTTTGTCCTTTCTGGGCACTAAGAAAAGTCTGGAGTAAAATCCTTGCCCCTGCTCTTGTTGTGGTGCTTGTTGAATGGCCCTCATGTCCATGAGGGCTGTGATTTGCTTTTGTGCCTCTGCCCATTGATTGTGTGGCAGGTCTGGCATACCTTTTGACCTTGGTAGGGTGTGAAAATGGAACCTGTAGCCTTGGGACACTATGTTCAAGACCCATTTGTCTTGGGTAACCATTTGCCAATTTGATGAAAAAAGTGCTAGTTTTCCCCCTAAGGGGGCTGCCAAAAGAAAAGTGCTTGGATCTGGCAGAGGAAAGTCATTGGGACTGTTTCCTGTAAGGTTGTGATTTGCTTCTCCACTTTTGGAGGTAGGATCACCCCCATTGTTTAGGACTGTATGAGCCTTGGGGCTGAGATCTGCCTCTGGGATGCCTGTATCTGCCTCTTTGTGGTCTGTCTGACACTGGAAAGGACCAATTTTTAGAAGGCTAGTTCCTGCTAAATCTGGGTGGCTGTACCTGTAAGAAATTCTTAACTGTCTGCATGGATTTTGCTTTATCCTCCATTTTTTACAACACCTCTTCTGCTTTATTACCAAACAAAGTATCATACTGTTATTGGGCATCTAATAATTTTGCTTTAACATGATCAGGCAGATTCTGTTCCTTTAACCAAGCATGCCTTCTAATAACAGAACCTGTAACAGCAGCCCTGCGAGACGCCTCCAGTGAATCATAACCACATTGCAAAGAATGCTTTCCCACTTGTTCAGCTGCATGCAATAAATTTTGCATTTCCTTGTTCTCTGAACATTCAGTATTTGTCAACAATTTCTGTTTAAGCAGTGACATTAAATATTGCTGATATTTAAGCATATGAAACTGACAATTTAAAGCCCTTACAGCGAAGGTAGCAGAAGTGTAAACTTTTTTCCCCCATCTGTCCAGAGCCCTAGAATCCCTATCAGAGGGGACAGGGTTTTTTGCAGTGGAAGCTTTGATCCCTTTGGGACCCTGAAATATAGTTTCTAGGTCAGTAGTGGGGTTTTTATATAGGAATTTATGAGAATCCGGGACCCTGTAGTATCTGTCTGGCTTAGCAGGTGCAGGGGGTAAAGAGTCAGGAGACAGGCCGGACTCTGAAAATACATCATCTACAATGTCTAGAACAGGTGGAATAGCAAGGGGTCTGTACTAAGGAAGTAGCAGAAAGTCTCTGAGCCTTTTCTTAGATTCAGAATAATCTTGGCTCTCCCAGTGGAAATGCTCCCTCATGGTATGCAGGGTTTCCCCAAAAGAATAATCCTCAGGAGGAGAGGCTGAAGGAATGGATTCTTCAGCATCAGAGTCCTCATAGCGAAGTATGGAATAATCCTGTTCAGAAGAGGAATCAGAGGAAATATAAACCTGATCAGAAGAATCATATTCTGTCCCTTGCCTAGGCCTCTTATCAGGAGGGGGATGGGAACCCCTGATCAAAGTAATTAGGTCTTCGGTCATTTTAAGCATCTGTTTTTTAGGCATGGAAGTCTGAGTAGGAGAATGCTGTACTTGTTTCTTTGTCTTTAGAGCTGCTTTAGTCTTTGTCTTTGAAGCTGAAGATGGCTTAACATATAGTTGAGTAGGTCTGAAGACACCCTCAGAAGCCGATGCCTGCTCAGCGGCTCCGGACCCATCTGAGGGAATGATTTCCAAGTGTCCAATACCTTGAGTATCCAGAGGCCCAGTTGGCTCCACGTGGGAGTTGGAAGCGGCCTGTGGCTCTGAGGTAGCGGGTGCCAGGGGCTGAAAAAGCACCTCACTGAGAACCGGCGAACCGGCGACTGGCCTAACGGAGGCCTCGTCATCGGTTTTGGACCTCGGATGCCTATCCTTTTCCTTGTCCTTGCGTTTTTTGTAAACTCCGGTCGTCGGCTGTTCTGACGACATAATATAATTAAATCTTCGGCTAAAGTAATGAAATGCAAAATCGAACCGACTCTTAATAGTGCGTTGGTTAAATCTAGCACAAAACCGACAGCTAGCAATGTTGTGATCAGGGCCTAGGCAAGGAATACAGCAAGAGTGAAAATCCTTATGAGGTATTTGCTTCCTACAAGAAGTACAATTGTTAACTTTTTCTGACATCGGTCTGGAGCAAGAAAAAAGTTTCCCCAATGGGGTACTTAGCTTTAATGAAGACTTTGGTTCTGAAATTCGGATTTGAAAATCTCAGGAGTCAGCCGACCGGCACTTGCAAACTGCTTTTGCTTTGGGGACCGCGTGGCAAGAAAGACTGAAGAAAATGGCGTCGGCTGCATCTTTTATTCCCTTGGTGCACTGACATCAGGGAAGAGGCGACAGCAACCGACACCGGACCTAGACTTTGGAATTCTGGCCGACTGCGGGTAGCCTGCCAGCAGGATAACCCAAGAGTAATGACTGCAACAGTGAAACACGATGAACATCGAATGCAGTGGCCTATCTACTTTGAAATAATCTGCTTAGAGATAGCCTTTCCTTGTGATCCTGCAGCATATGCCACTAGTAGTTGCTCAGTCTTTCTGAAAGCTTTGGTTCTGCACAAGTAGAAGCGTAGCTGTCTGTGTATGTCCAAAGAATGCAGAATTCTCTCCCTCTTATTCTGTGGGTTTGGATAAAAAGTAGGCAGATGACTAGTTTGATTAAGGGCCAAACTGGACACTACCTTAGGCATAAATGTCGGGTTTGCCCTCAGAGAAACCCTGTCTGGATAAAAAATTATAAAAGGTTCCACAGCCATGACTGCCTGTAGCTCTGAGACTCATCTTGCAGAGGTTATTGCTAGGAGCAGTGCTGTTTTCCAAGATAAAAATTTTATATCAGCTGTAGCGGCTGACTCAAAAGGAGGCAGGGTGAGTTTTTCCAAAACATAATTGAGGTCCCATGCAGGTATTGGTGATCTCCTTGGAGGCCTTAAGTTTTTGGCTCCTCTGAGGTACTGCCTTAACAAAGCATGAGAAAAGATTGGTGGCTCTGTATTGTAATGAGCCGAAATGGCAGAGGCATGAATTTTAATTGATGAAAAGGATAGGCCTTTGTCCAGCATCTCAGTTAAGTCTTGCAAAATCTGAGGAATATTTGGTACAGCTGTCTCAATTCCTTGTGCCTGGTTCCAGGCACAGAATCTCTTCCATTTTCCAGCATAAGATTTTCTGGTACTAGGCCTTCTGACCTCTAAAATGACATCCATCACAGCTTTAGTGAGAGGTGCATTTTGTATGACTACATTATCCGCCATGCTGCCAGATTTAAGGTCTTGAGTTGGCTGTGTAGGATCTGATTGTTTTGTTGGGACAGTAGATGAGGTATTTGAGGCAAGGTCCAGGCTGGGCATTGAGTCAAGTTCCTTAGGATTGGATACCAGTACTGCCGGGGCCAGTCTGGGGCAATCAGTATCATCTTTGGCTTCTCTTGTCTGACCTTTAGGAGTACCTTGGGGAGGAGAGTCAGGGGAGGAAAGCCATATACTGCTATGTTTTTCCAGTTGAAAGATAGGGGGTCCACTTTCCATGCTTGTCTGTGATAAGTCCTTGTGCAGAATCTTTTTAGTTGGTAGTTGTGAGGAGAAGCAAATAGATCTATATCCGGGCATCCTCATTTCCTTGTTATCATGCTGAAGACTTGTGGATCCAATTTCCACTCGTGGGGATCCATGAGGTTTCTGCTTAGTTCATCTGCCAGAGTATTTATCTTTCCTGGCAGGAATTGTGCCTGCAGATGCACTTGGTAAGTCAATGCTGTGTCCCACAAAGTCATGGCCAGTCTGCAAAGGGGGTAAGAATAAGTGCCTCCCTGCTTGTTTATATACCACATGACCGTGGTGTTGTCTGTCTTTATCAGTAGTTATCCCGGACGAAGTAGGTCCTTGAAGGCTGTCAGGGCATTCTGAACAGCTAGCATCTCTTTTTGATTGATATGCAGATGCATTTGGTTTGTGGACCATGTGCCTTGAATACATCTTCCTGCCATGTGGGCCCCCCAGGCATAATCTGTTGCATCCGTTGTTAATGTCTGCCTGGGCTGGGGGTAAAGTGAATGGCTGTCCCTTGTTCTGGTGACAATCCTTCGCCCACCATCGAAACTCCTGCTGCAGGCAGGGAATGAGGGTAATTATTGTTTCCAGGCTGTGGCAATGTTGAGCCCAAACACTTTTTAGGTACCATTGAAGTTTCCTCATATGCAGTCTCGCATATGAAATTAGTAGAATGCAGGATGCAATGAAGCCCAAAGCCTGCAGACTTCTTCTTGCAGATAACTGGGCCTTTGTTGCCAACAGTTTGAAATATGTAGTCAGTTGCCTTTGTTTGTCTAGCATGAGATAAGCCATCTGGCAGTTGTATTTAAGCTTGCACCCAGGAATATTATCTCTTGAGAGGGTACTAGTTTTGATTTCTTTTCGTTGACTGTGTACCCTAGGCCTGCTAGAAATCTCTTTACGAATGCCAGATGCTGTAGTAGAATGTCCTTGTTCTCTGCTTGAATGAGGCAGTCATCCAAGTAAGGATATATTTGTATTCCTCTTTGTCTGCAGAATGCAATTACTGGTACCAGCCACTTTGTGAAGACCCTGGGCACAGTAGATAAGCCAAAGGGCAGTGCAGAGAATTGGTAGTGCATTGAGCCAGCTTTGAATCTGAGGTATCTTCTGCATGTTTGTCTGATTGGGACATGCAGGTATGCCTCTTTTAGGTCTAAAGTTACAAGCCAAGCCTTCTTGCCCAGCATGGGCAGAAGCTGTTGTAGAGTCAACATTTTGAATTTTGGTATATCCAGATATGTGTTTAGAATAGATAGGTCCAGTATTGGTCTCCAGGTCTTGTCCTTTCTTGGTACCAAGAACAGTCTTGAATAAAATCCTTGTCCCTGCTCTTGCTCAGGTACTTGCAGAATGGCCCTCATGTCCATAAGGGATAAGACTTGTTTTTGTGCCTCTGCCCATTGATGTTTTGGCAGGTCTGGCCAGACGTTTGTCCTTGGCAGGGTATGGAAGTGAAACTTGTAGCCTTGTGACACTATGTCTAGGACCCATTTGTCCTGTGTTATTATGTGTCAATTTTGACAAAAAAGTGCTAGTTTTCCCCCTAAAGGTGCTGCCAGAAGATAAGTGCTTGGTGCAGGCAGAGGGAAGTCATTGGGACTGTTTCCTGTATGGCTGTGATTTGTCTTCTCCACTTTTGGAGGTAGAAGCACCCCATTGTTTAGACCTGTATGAACCTTGGGGCTGGATCTGCCTCTTGGGCGTCTGTATCTGCCCCTTTGTGGTCTGTCTGATACTGGAAAGGACCGATTCTTTGTAGGCCAGTGTCTGCTAAATCTTGGAGGTTGTACCTGTAAAAAATCTTTAACCGTTTGCATAGATTTAGCTTTGTCCTCCATTTTCTTTAACACCTCCTCTGCTTTAACACCAAACAAGGTATCATGCTGTAATGGAGCATCTAATAATTTTGCTTTGACATGGTCAGGCAGATTTTGTTCCTTTAACCAAGCATGCCTCCTGATGACAGAACCCGTAACAGCGGCCCTGCAGGAGGCCTCCAAAGAATCGAAACCACATTGCAAAGTATGCTCTCCAACTTGCTCAGCTGCATGCAATAAATCCTGCATTTCTTTGTTTTCTGCACATTCAGAATTTATCAACATTTTCTGTTTAAGCAGTGACATAATATATTGCTGATATTTGAGCATATGAAAGTGACAATTTAAAGCCCTTTTGGCCAAGGTAGCAGAGGTGTAAATCTTCTTCCCCCATCTGCCCAATGCCCTAGAATCCCTGTCAGAGGCGGTAGGGTTTTTTGCAGTGGATGCCTTGACCCCTTTGGGACCCTGAGAGATAGTCTCTGGGTCAGCAGCAGGGTTTTTGAAAAGGAATTTATGAGAGTCAGGAACCCTGTAGTACCTGTCCGGCTTAACAGGAGGTGGAGGTAAGGAGTCAGAGGTCAGATTGGACTCTGAAAATACATCAACTACAATGTCTAACAGGTGGAATAGCTAAGGGCCTGTGTTCTGGGAGTAAAAGGAAGTCTCTGAGCCTTTTCTTAGATTCTGAATAATCTTGGCTCTCCCAGTGGAAGTGTTCCCTCATGGTATGCAATGTTTCCCCAAAAGAGTAATCCTCAGGAGGAGAGGCTGAAGGGATAGATTCTTCAGCATCAGAATCCTCATAGGGAGGAAGAGAGTATTCCTGATCAGAAGAGGAATCAGATGAAATGGAAACCTGATCTGAAGATTCATATTCTGTCTCTTGCCTAGGCCTCTTATCAGGAGGGGAATGGGAACCCCTGATCAAAGTAATTAAGTCTTCGGCCATTTTGAGCATCTGTTTTTTGGGCATGGAGGCATGGAGGCCTGACCATGAGGCTGTTGTACTTGTTTATTTGTCTTTAAAGGTGCTTTAGTATTTGCCTTTGTAGCTGGAGTCGCTTTAATGTATAATTGAGTAGGTCTGAAAAAACACTCAGAAGCCGATGCCTGCTCAGCGGCACCGGACCCATCTGGGGGAATAGTCTCCGAAGGTCCAATACCTTGGGCTTCCTGCGGCCTAGGCAACTCCACGTGGGAGTCTGTAGCGGCTTGCGGGTCCAAAGTCAGGGGCTGCAAAAGTGCCTCACTGAGAACCGGCAAACAGGCGACTGGCTTAGAGGAAGCCTTGTCATCGGTTTTGGACCTCGAATTCCTGTCCTTGTTTTTTTCTTTGCGTTTCTTGTGAATTCCGGTAGTCGGAGTGCTATCTGACGGCATCGTGTAATTAAATCTTCTGCCAAAACAGTGAAATGCAAAATTGTACCAACGCTTAATAGTGCGTTGGCTTAATCTAGCACAAAACCTACAACTAGCAATGTCGTGGTCAGGGCCTAGGCAAGGAATACAGTAAGAATGAAAGTCCTTATGAGGTATTTGCTTCCCACAAGAAATACAATTATTAACTTTTTCTGACATCGGTCTGGAGCAAGAAAAAAGTTTTCCCCAACGGGGTACTTAGATTTTAATGAAGACTTCGGATCTGAAATTCGAACACGAAAATCTCAGGAGTCGGCTGACCGGCACTTGCAAACTGCTTCTGCTTCGGGCACTGCGTGGCAAGTAAGATTGAAGAAAATGGCATCGGCTGCATCTTTTATACCCCTGGTGCACTGACGTCAGGGAAGAGGCGACAGCAACTGACGCCGGACCTAGACTTTGCAACTCAGGCTGACTGAGGGTAGCCTGCCAGCAGGATAACCCAACTGTAAGGACTGCAACAGTGAAACATGAAGAACATCCTGGAAATGAGTTAGTTTCGATCAAAGTTGACATTCCATGAGTGTCAACTTTCTTTAAGTACCAGGCTCGTAATTCTGAGCATTAGACATTGCCGTTTCCAACATTTCAAGTCGGGTAAGTAAACAGTCGCACAAGTGTGTTGTGACATTTTAAAGGTAAACCTACTAATTACATAGTTGCACAACTGTGACAACAGTGAAATCAATGCTATGCAGGCAAAGTTGACCACAGGTCACAGTCAACTGATTGTGACACTTCAAGAACAGCTTGACTAAATGAAGAATCAACACTTTGTATTGAAATTTAACTATGAGTGTGTGTGTGTCTATATACAGTTTTATAAAGATATATATATATATATGTATATATATATATATATATATATATATATATATATGTATATATATATATATATATATATATATATGTATATATATATATATATATATATATATATAAACTGTATATAGATACATACATAGATATATATATATATATATATATATATATATATATATATATAAAACTGTTTATAGACGCATATATATATATATATATATATATATATATATATATTTATATGTATACATGGATCTACTTTGTTCGAAAATACGTTACATCGACCAAAGTAGATGCCCACTTCAGTGAAAGTGCATTTCAATGAAAGTGCACTTTTGCTGAAGCTTAGTCGCTGGATCGGCTGACTAAAAATGGGGGCAAGACCCCTGCACCCCCCATGTCGGGGCTGTGGCCCCCACACCCCCCTACTTAAATATACCAACTCCGAGATAGCATTACAGTGAGGAAAAGGGAATATTCCCATTCTGCTCTGTATCATGATCTCCGTACTTTGTTTTAAAAGTTTTGATACTTCGAATAACTGGTTTCGACCAAGTGGGTTTCGAAGTACTGAAAAGTACAGTTTTGTACCTACCATAAATGTAGATGTTCGAGTGCTAATACAGCTGCAGTCATAACAGATGGGGGTTCTCCTGCCATCAGGCGGGTCCTCGGTCGGCCGAATTCCAAAGTCTAGGTCCGGCGTCAGTTGTCGTCGCTTCTTCCCTGACGTCAGTGCGACAGGGGTATAAAAGAACCAGCCGACGCCATTTTCTTCAGTTTTTCTTGCCCCAGATGTCAGGTGCCCCCAGAAGGAAGGCAATACATAAATTTGTATAATAAGGCAATGCCATATAATCAAAATACAATAGTGCAAGCAAATACATCATGAATGAATACCCCAGTCAGGTTGCATGAGGAGGTGTTAGCCAATAGGCCTGTCCCAAGAGGGGAAGGAGGGAGGGAAACCTGGACTGCAGCTGTATTAGCACTCTAACATCTACATTTATGGTAGGTACAAAACTGTACTATGTTCATCGTGCATACAGCTGCAGTCATAACAGATGGGTAGAATCCCAAAGCTAAGAAAGGGGTGGTAGGCACTAGGTGGAACTAGGAGGAGCCAGAATGCCCTGCAAGACTGCAGTGGCAAAGCCCGCTCTAGATTTGGAGTATAATGGAAGGTGGTAGTACTTGGAGAAGGTATGCACAGAACTCCAAGTGGCTGCTTCCAAAATATCTTTGGTAGGAACTCCTCTGAGAAAAGCTGCAGAGGTAGCCGTGGCCCTTGTGGAGTGAGATCTAATGCCTGTAGATACAGTTTTGCCATGAAAAGAATAGCAAAAGCATATGCAGTGGGCTATCCATTTTGAGATTGTCTGTTTGGAAATTGGCTTTCCTTGAGCTCCTATAGCATAGGACACAAAGAGCTGTTCTGATTTTCTGAAAGGTTTTGTTCTGTCCAAATAATAACACAGTTGTCTGTGGATGTCCAAGGAATGTAGTAATCTCTCCCCTTTGTTTTGAGGATTAGGATAAAAGGTAGGTAAGCATATAGCCTGATTCAAAGCTACCCTGGATACCACTTTTGGCATAAAGGACGGGTTGGTTCGTAAGGAAACTCTGTCCTGATGGAAGATGATAAAAGGCTGCACAGCCATGAGAGCTTGTAGTTCCGATACCCAACGAGCTGAGGTAATAGCCAGAAGGAAAGCTGTTTTCCAGGACAAATATTGCAAATCTGTTGAGGCCGCTGGCTCAAAAGGAGGCAAGGTCAGCTTTTCTAGAATGAAATTGAGATCCCAAGCAGGTATTGGTTGTTTCCTTGGGGGTTTTAGATTCTTAGCCCCTCTGAGGAACTGTCTTAAGAGGGGGTGAGAGAATAAAGGTGGATCAGTGTTGTATTCTGTAGAAATGGCTGAAGCATGGATTTTGATGGAGGAGAATGAAAGTCCACTGCTTAGCAGCTCAGCTAGATACTGTAATATTTGAGGTAAATTCAGTTTTCCAGGATCTTGGCCCTTTTTCTCATTCCAGACACAAAACCGTTTCCATTTTGCGGAGTAAGCTTTTCTAATAGACGGCCTTCTGGCCTCCAAAATGACATCCTGCACCTCCTTAGAGAGTAGGGTCTGTTGTGATGCTAAGGAATCTTCCATGCGGCTAGATTGAGTGTTTTTAGCTGACTGTGAAGAGTTTTGAAGCTGTGCTGAGTCAGAAGAAGAGGCATTAGAGGCAGGGTCCATAGTGGGGAATGTGTCAGGCTCCTCAGGAGTGGGTACCAGTGTTGTCTTGGCCAGTCTGGAGCAATGAGAATCATCTTTGGTCTGTCTGCTCTGGTTTTTAATAGAACTTTGGGCAGCAGAGGAAGAGGTGGGAAGGCATAAACTGTCATTGATGTCCAACTGAAAGAGAGAGTGTCCACTTTCCAGGCCTTTGGATGGAAAATCCTTGAGCATAATTTTGTCAATTGGTGATTTTTGTAGGAGGCAAAGAGATCTATGTCTGGCCTTCCCCATGCTTGAATTATCTCTGCAAAAACTTGAGGATGCAACTTCCATTCGTGTGGATCTGTCATATTTCTGCTTAGGTTGTCTGCCAGCGTGTTTTCCTTGCCTGGCAAGTACTGTGCTTGAAGTTTGATTTGTAAGTCCAGAGCCATGTTCCAAAGTGACATGGTCAGCCTGCATAGGGGGTATGAATGGGTTCCTCCCTGTTTGTTTATGTACCACATTACTGTGGTGTTGTCCATCCTTATCAATAGTTGACCTGGTTGCAGAAGGTCTTTGAAAGCTATAATAGCATTTATTACTGCTAGCATTTCCTTTTGATTGATGTGAAGGTGCTTTTCTTTTTGGGACCATTTGCCCTGAATGCACCGATCTGTCATGTGCGCCCCCCAGGCATAGTCCGAGGCGTCTGTTGTGATGACTTGATTTGCTTGAGGCTTGCTGAATGGGAGACCTGTGTTTGTTTGGCATGCTTGAGCCCACCACAGAAATTCCTTTTGAAGACATGGAATTAGTGGTATTACTGTTTCCAAACTGTGGCTGTGTTGAGACCATAGGTTTTTCAGGTACCATTGAAGTTTCCTCATATGCAGCTTTGCACATGGGATTAGTAAGATGCAAGATGCCATGAATCCCAGAGCCTGCAGGATTTTCCTTGCAGTCAGCCTGGTGAAATTTGCTAGTGTTCTGAAGTATTGAGTTAGTTGCCCCTGCTTCTCTGGTGTAAGGTAGGCCATCTGGGTGTTTGTGTCCAAGTTGGCAGCCAGGAAAATTATTTTCCGTGAGGGTATTAGCCTTGATTTCTTTTTGTTGACTGTGTATCCCAGAGAATTCAACAACATTATTACATAAGCCAGATGTTTCAGAAGTATGTGCTTGCTGTCTGCTTGGATCAGGCAATCGTCCAAATAGGGGTATATTTGTATCCCTTGAAGTCTGCAGTAGGCAATTACTGATGCCAGGCATTTTGTGAATACTCTGGGCGCAGTAGATAAGCCAAAGGGCAACGCAGAGAATTGATAATGGGTTGAACCTGCAAGAAATCTGAGGTATCTTCTGAAATTTTGTCTGATTGGGACATGCAGGTATGCCTCCTTGAGGTCCAATGTTACCAGCCAAGACTCCTTGCCCAGCATGGGAAGAAGCTGCTGTAGAGGGAGCATCTTGAATTTTGGTACGAGTAAAAATGTGTTTAGGATGGATAGGTCCAAAATAGGTCTCCAATCTTTTCCCTTCCTTGGTACCAGGAATAGTCTGGAATAAAAACCTTGACCTTGTTCGTGAGTAGGTACCTCTTGAATAGCTTTCATGTCTATGAGATCTGAAATTTGTCTTTGTGCCTCTGCCCTTTGATTGTGTGGCAGGTTTGGCATGTTTGGAAGGGTGTGAAAATGGAATCTGTAGCCTCTGTTTATAATGTCCAGGATCCATTTGTCTTTTGTGACAATATGCCAATTTTTTGAAAATAATGCCAGTTTTCCACCTAAGGGTGCTGCCATTTGAGCCTTGCTTGGCATGCAAAGGAGAAAGTCATTGGGCTTGCTTTCTGAATGGCTGCAAATTATCCTCACCACCTCTTTGTGTAGGAGCTTGCCATTGTCTGCCTCTAAACGATCCTTGGGATTGTCCTCTGCCCCTCGGGCACCTGTATCTACCTCTTTGGGATCTGTCCGTGGCTGGAAAGGACCAATTTTTGGAAGGCCAATTTCTACTGAAACATGGGGGCTGTACCTGTAGAAAATATTTCACTGTTTGCATTGATTTAGCCTTTTCCTCCATTTTCCTTAATACCTCCTCAGCATTAGCACCAAATAATACATCCTTTTGTAGAGGGGCATCTAGTAATTTAGCTTTGACATGATCTGGTAAGGTTTGTTCCTTGAGCCAGGCATGTCTACGTATGACTGATCCTGTAACAGCAGCTCTACATGAGGCCTCTAGAGCATCAAAACCACATTGTAAGGTATGTTTACCCACTTGTTCTGCACTATGCATCAAATCCTGCAACTCCTTCAAGTCTGGTTGTTCAGGTTGTGACATTTTACTTCTCAATTGTGATAACAGAAACTGTTGGTACTTTAGCATATGAAACTGGCAGTTTAATGCCCTCATGGTTAAGGTGGCCAAGGTATATACCTTTTTTCCCCACCTTTCTAAGGATCTGGAATCTCTCTCGGAAGGTAATGGATTTTTAGCAGTGGAGGCCTTAATTCCCTTGGGGCCCTGTGAGATAGTTTCTGGGTCAGCAGCATGGCTTTTGTACAGAAATTGGTGTGAGTCAGGAACCCGGTAGTACCTGTCAGGCTTGACTGGGGCTGGAAGTAGAGAATCCGGGTTAAGGCAGGCCTCCGAGTACACATCATCTAGTATGTCCAAGACAGGAGGTATAGCCAGAGGCCTGTGCTGAGGTAGCAAGAGAAATTCCCTAAGCCTTTTCTTGGAATCTGAATAATCTTGGCCTTCCCAGTGGAAGTGTTCCCTTAAGGTATGCAAAGTTTCCCCAAATGAGTAATCCTCTGGGGGGATACAGAAGGAATGGACTCCTCTGCATCAGAGTCTTGAAAAGGGGAGTAAGAATGTTCCTGTTCATCAGAGTGCTCTGACATAATGGAGCCCTGATCAGAGGAGGGGGATTCTTCCTCCACTCTGGGCTTTTTGTCCGGGGGGGGTTGAGAACCCTTGATAAGAGTAATTAAATCCTCAGCCATCTGTTTTTTAGGCATGGGGCCTGGAGATGGGCCCTGTGTAGCTTGTCTCTTAGAATGTATGGCTGCTTTAGACTTAGTGAAAGCCTTGATGGAAAAAGAAGAGGAAGGCCTGAATACACCTTGAGAGGAGGTAGACCTGTCCACATTTTGAAATTCACCGCCAAGAGTGGCTTCGGTATCTGTAGTCAGGGGTGGGCCGAGGAGCCTGTGACCTCGGGCACAGAAGACACCACCAATGAAGTGTCAACGGTAGTCAGGGGCTGCATAGGCGCCTTTCTGAGAACCGGACCACCTGTAGTCGGCTTTGGCGTGGTGTCGGTATAGGCCGCGGACCTCGTGTGTCGGTCCTTATCTCTGCGCTTTTTTGACAAAACTGGAGTCGGAGAATCCGACGACATAATATAGTTAGATTTTTTGCCAAAATAATGCTGGGAAACTCCGCCCGATGCTTAATAGTGCGTTTGTTGAATGTAGCACAAAAGCGACAGACCAAGACGTCGTGGTCTGGGCCTAAACAAGGAATACAGAGGGAATGGAAATCCTTATGCGGTATTTGCTTCCCACATGAAATATAATTATTAACTTTGTCTGACATCGGTCTGAGGCAAGAAAGGTTTCCCCAACGGGGTACTTAGCTTTCAAGAAGACTTCGGTTGCAAAATTTTCGTAATTTCAGGAGCTGGCCGACCGGCACTTGCGAACTGCTTCTGCTTCGGGCACCGCACAGCAAGAAAGACTGAAGAAAATGGCGTCGGCTGGTTCTTTTATACCCCTGTCGCACTGACGTCAGGGAAGAAGCGACAACAACCGACACCGGACCTAGACTTTGGAATTCGGCTGACCGAGGACCCGCCTGACGGCAGGAGAACCCCCATCTGTTATGACTGCAGCTGTATGCACGATGAACATCTTCGTACGAATGAAGTAAATCCATATATTTATATATATACATATATATATATATATATATATATATATATATATATATATATATATGTACACATATATATATATTTATTTTATTTTATTTATTTATTTTACATTTGTTAACCGGACTAGTCCAACTGGATGAATATCCATTTTCAGTAGAGGCCCGGGGAGATAAGCTCCAATTTGTACAATTTGTTAATACTAACTTAAACATCTAAGCATAACATTGACAAAAATAAGAGAAATCTAAGGACATTTTTAACATTATTCCAACCTTGATAAGTAGAAAGCAAGGAAAAGAAAAAAGAAAGAAAGAGAAAAAAGAAGAACTAGGAGTTATTATATTATAAAAAAGACCCTTGTTCATATATTGTGAGGAAAAAATAGCAGCAAGAGTAGACTTTGAGAAATCTAATTATCTAATAAAATTCGAAAGACTGTGGTTATTAAGGATTTCACTGACATAGAAGTCTGAAGGTGAAAGATAAAAGAAAAAAAGTGAGTAGAACATAAATTGCTTAAGGCAGAAGTTAGTCAGGATTACAACTAGGGCAAAGCCAGTGTTTTTTTAGGTATATTTTAAGTTTTGGTTTGAAGTTAGTTAGAGAGGAAGAAGGTTCCATTTTTTCCCAACTACATTAGAGAAGAGAGCATCGCCTGCTCTGTTGTTGGATTTGCTGGAGGAGTTAAGTAGTTTATTTGATGAGCGCAGGGAGTTAAGATTCAGGTAGGGAGTAATAAGGGTAGATAGACTTGGGGTCTTCTTTGGTTGGTTAAGTATTTTGTGGGACAATGTAATTTGGTTAAACTCAAGTAGATTTTGAAATTCAAGCCAGCCTAGTTGAGATAGATTCTGGCAATGGTGTGTTCTAAATGGTCATTCAGTGGCAAATCTAGCAATGCTATTATAAGATTTAACCAGTTTAGAGTGATTGCTTTTTGAAAGGTGAGTATAGATAGTAGAAGCATATAGAAGTGAGGAGATAAGGTGGGAGTGGGCGATACTTGTTTTAGCTAAAGGAGTGAGGAATGGCTTAATTCTGTAGAGGGCACCCATTTTTTTGTTGACTATAATTACAGTATTGTTGATATGCTCATTGAAAGTAAGGTGGTTGTCAATAGTAACCCCTAATAGTTTTGTTGTTAAGTCAGGTTGTATGTGAGTACCATTTTTTGATAGGACAGTGAAATCAGTAAGGGTGTGCTTTTGGGTTGGTGAAAATAGTAGGAGCTTTGTTTTTTGGTGGTTAAGTAGAAGACAGCATTGAAGAAACCAATACTCGACTTTATTAAATGCTTCTTGTGTTTTTAGTAAAAGATCAGATGAGGTCTTAGCTGAGCATAAAATTGTCGAGTCATCAGCATATTGTAGACATGTAGTTTGCGGAATGGCTAAGTGTAAGTCATTAATGAAAATTGAGAAGAGGACTGGACCTAAAATAGAGCCCTGAGGGACTCCTAGGGTGACAGGCAGTAGGGAGGATAGTTGATTATCCCATAGGACTGCTTGCTGTCGGTTAGTAAGATAGGCTCTGAACCAGTTTATAGCCTGAGTATCGAATGAGAGGTGTGTAAGAATGTTTATTAATAGCTGGTGATTAACCATATCGAAAGTTTTATATATATATATATATATATATATATATATATATATATATATATATATATACATACATACACACACACACACACATATATATATATATATATATATATATATATATATATATATATATATATGTATGTATATATATATATATATATATATATATATGTATATGTGTGTGTGTGTGTGTGTATAGGCGAGCGTGCGCACACACACACACACACACACACACACACACACACACACACACACACACACACACACACACACACATTATATAGTCCAGCTGAGCAGAAGGCCTTTTTCAGCAGAGAGGCCCAGAGAGAAAAGCTCCACAGTAAAACTAATACTAAGCATTAAATAATAAATTGGATACAGTATATAGTATATAATAAAACAATTTAACTAATGTCTAAGTCCCTACCCTATACACTTAACAATGAGTTTTAACACTGTCAAAATAATTGAAGAATTAGAGAAATATAAGCAAATATTTTAACAGTAAAAGTAAAGATAAACTGAAACTAGGCAGAAAAAGTCAAAGAGCTGATATAAGTGGGATACGGTACAGTGCGGTGTCACTTATTAGTTGGTGTTTAGGAGTACAGAAGGGAGGAAATAGAGGGGTTAATGAAAGAGTGAAGGATGAGTTCAGGTATGATGTTTACAATAGCAGGTCCAAATGCTGTTAAGGTATGTTTTGAGGGTTTTCTTGAATTCATGAAGGTGGGTAATATTTCTTATGGTCATGGGAAGTTTGTTCCATGAGAGAGCAGGAAAGTAGCTGTAAAGATTCTGTCCAAAAGATTTTTTAGGATTGTAAATCTGTAGGAGACATTGTATATGTATACATATAAACAAGTTATTTTCTTACCATCACTTTCCATTTGTGTTGTTGATCTTCATTCATTCATTATTAATGGGTGTCGGCTCCGTCCTCGGAACTGAATCGGTCGTTATAACAAGTTCGCACCAGCCAAAAAACTCGAGAGCTAAGATTTTATCCATAGTGCCCCTCTCTAATTTTTCTGTTATAGTCTAGGACCATATCTGAACCTCCAGGAGTCCTTTGGCGGGGGATGGTGGGCGGGTGGTAATGAATGAATGAAGTTCAACAACACAGATGGAACGTTATGGTAAGAACATAACTCCTTTATCTGATGTTAATCTTCAGTGATTCCTTACTGATGGGACAGCGTCCCTAGCTACTTTGTTTCCTGGGAGGCCCTGTGGAAGGATATTCCTGAGTACCATTAAACCAAAGGAAGCTTTCCCCCTGGTATGAGGAGTGGCCCATGTTGCTGCTGCACAAATGTCATCCATGGAAGCCCTTGCATGGAAGGCAACAGACGTTGGTTGAATGCACTTTGATTTTAAAAGGTAGGGCAGCTTTGTTCCATTGATAAATAAAGCAAATGCAATCTCTCAACCATTTAGATAAAGTAACTTTGGAAACTGGTCTTCCCAATCTTGGTCCTGAGAAACTTATAAATAACTGTTCAGATGTCCGTAATGATTAAATTCTGTCAAGATAAAAATACAATTGTCTATGCATGACAAGCAAATGTAGTGAATATTCTCCTTTATTAGAACTATTTGGAAAGAAAATGGGTAGAGCAATCGTTTGATTAATAGTCAAGTCAGAAATAACCTTGGGTAAAAAGGAGGGATTAGTCCGGAGTGATACTCTGTCCTTATGGAACACTATACACGTTATTTCTTTCTTCCTTACAGGCAAACTCAATTTGAGGTAATGTTGTAAGGGGCACTATTTGTCCAGAATGCTACCGCAGTACAAGGAGAAAATGATTGACTTCAACAATTGGCTAAGCTTCTGGTGCAATTCTAAGGGGATCCAGAATCTGTCTGCCTGGGACGACATGGTCAATATGCCACGATGCTTTGCCAGAGATGGCCTGCACCTGTCACCCCTGGGATTCCGGATACTGACTAAAGCTCTTGCCGCCCCTACAGTGCCTTTTTTAGGCAAGGTTCACATGACAAATCCACCACCATAACAGATACAGGCAAGCAAAAACTGAGGGTAATGCTACTAAATGCTAGAAGTCTAAACCTCAAAATGCACTCACTCGAGGAACTCCTTAAAATGGAGAACATCAATATCTGTTCAGTGACTAAAACCTGGTTCAAGGCTTCAGAGAGCACCCCTGCATTATCAGGATATAACTCATACCATACCTTTCAGCCATTTAAGCAGGACCAGAACACCAAGGGCAGAGGTGTGTCCATATTCATTAAGGATAACCACACCTCCAGGCTAGCTGCTCAACATAATGCACCCGAAATTATCCAAGTGCAACTAACTCTGGGCAAAACTGCAATCCATATTGTAGCTTGCTACAGATCCCCCACCATGCCCCAGGATTCCCACTCCTCTTTTCTTGATATACTAGAAAATATTAGGGTACAACTAAATACCCTAATAATGGGTGATTTCAACTACCCCACCATTAAACTGGGAAAACTACTCATGTTCACTCAACGCTTTCTAGAATTCATAAACTCCAAATGCCCTGGATCAACTTATCCACACCCCCACCAGGGGCAATAATATCAGAGACCTAGTCATCACCAACATGAGTGACCGGAGTTCCACACCGGAAGTCAACTTCTCGTTGGTCAGATCTGACCATAAGCTAATCATCATAGATATCCACATCCTGCCCCCACCCCCATTAAGGAAACCACTGTAAAAAAATTTTCCAAAGCCAACTTCATGCTTCTTAAGACAGAAGTGGCCAACTTCATGACACCCATGCAGATGGACAATAGACTTATGACTGCCGAATCTTATACAAATGCAGTCTATAAGCACTAACACTAGTGCATGGATCGTGCTATCCCTAACAGAACCAAGACGCTATCCTCAAAAAAAAGGAAGCCAATTTGGTGGTCCCCTGCTATAAACAAACTCTACAACAGAAGGAAGAAACTGTTGCAAAAGAGAGTAAAATCCCATGAGTGCAGGAGCTCACAGGTCAGCCTCAGTAAGAAGCTGAGATCCCTCATAAAATCCTCCAAAGACAGCTATGAAAACAAGACTGCCACTGACTCTTAGGACAACCACAAAGCATTCTATAGCTATGTCAAGAATCTCAATGGCAACACCCATATCTGCTCTGAGTTACAGCACAATGGCACAAAAAGTATGGAACCAACTGATATCACCAACATCCTGGCTGATAGGTTCAGTGCTAAAATTACCCCCCACCCCCTAAAGGGCTCATATCCATACCAGAAGAATGCAGTGCCCCTGAAATCACAACTGAGCAGGTAAAAACTGCACTCTCCAAAGCCAAGAACACAGCATCCATGGGACCAGACAACATCCCAGGGTATGTTCTACACGAAGTTCAGAATGAACTGGCCCCCCACCTAAGCACCATGTTCAATAATAGCCTCACAGCAGGCTTTGTACCCACTGAATGGCACACAGCAACAGTTATACCACTCCACAAAGGGGGAGCCACCAAGGACCCCAAGAACTACTGCCCTATTAGCCTGACAAGCTTGGTTTGCAAGGCCATGGAAAATATCATGCAACTCATTAACAAAGACATTGGTAACTTCCAAACTCTGGACCCCACCCAGTTTGGGTTTGTGAAGGGCAGATCAAGCCTCCTGAACCTGATGACTTCTTTGAAACAGTCACCAAAGCCGTAGACGAGGGTAAGGCAGCTCACACAGCCTATCTTAAACTCGCAGAGGCTTTTGACACCATCCCCCATTCTGGAATCATAAATAAACTCACTAAACTGGGTATAAATCCATACATCACAAGATGGGTTCACTGACAGAACCCACACTGTAAAAGTTGCACACTCCAAATCTGATTTCAAACCCATGACAAGTGCAGTGCCATAGGGTTCAGTCTTGGGTCCTCTCCTGTTTGGGATCTACTTCTCTGAAGTACAGGCTAACACAGAGGCCCTCTGGTGGACGAAGTTTGCAGATGACTGCAAATTAGGTGCCATAGTCGAGTCCCCAAATGATGAGGACATCCTACAGAAGGGCCTCGCTGAGACTGATGCCTGGTGTCAGAGCCATGGTCTCAAGCTCAAAGCCAAAAAGTACATTGTCATCCCCTTTGGAAAAAACTCTGTACCCATGAAGTACCACATAGGTGGCAGTCCACTTAACGCAGAAGGTGTGATAAGAGACCTTGGAACTCAGGTAGACAGTAGTCTCTCCTTTGATAATCACATTGCCACAGTAGTCAGGAAATCCTTCTTCGTGACACACCTCATCACGAAAGGGTTCTCATCCAGGAAAAAAGAGGTCATTGGCTTTCATTAGACCCATTATTGAATACAATGCCCCTTTTGGAATGTACCTCACAAGACATCTGCAACAGCTGGAAAGGCCACAAAAATACCTCACAAAGAGGATTGCAGGACTCAAATAGATGCCATACGCTGACCATCTCAAAAAACTCCAGCTTTAGTCTGTAGCATATCGCCTACTCTGAGGTGATCTCTGCCTAACATACAAAGCTATGTCAAACCCAGAGCTGTTGGACAAGCTGCACCTAAAGAAATTCCAACCCCTCCGAGCTACACACTATAGAGACCTAAACCTTGTCACCACAACAAACTATGCTGGAGTGATAGATTCCTGTCCCAGAGACTTCCCATACTCTAGAAAAAGATTCCTATCTATGTCCAAGAAAAATCTTGATGAGTGAATGGGAAATAGGAAATTCACCCCGGGGATCACTTCTGTGGCCCTGCTCGACAGGGGCACAGGAAAATAATCTTCTTGGGTGGCGAAAGCCAGGGAACCTTGTTGGCTAGGCTTACATAGGCCTTTGGGCTGATAGCCTAGTACCTACTTATGAACCTATGAACCTATGTAAGGACGTTTTATGCATAAAGCTTGCGACTCAAAAATTCATCTTGCTGAGGTAATGGCCACCAAGAACAAAGTTTTCCTGGATAAGAATTTCAGATTGTAATTGGCAGCAGATTCAAATGGGGGATGAGTCAAGGATTGTAGAACTAATGTCAAACTCCAGGGCTCGATCGGCTGTTTGAAGGGGGGCCTAATGAGTGTAACACCTTTCAAAAAGGTTTTACAGAGGTGCTGTGAAATCAAGGAAGGGTCCTTGAGACCATTATGGAAACTGGAGATTGCATCCAAGTGTACTCAAATAGTTGAAGATGCATCTCCTGAATGAAGGAGATTAGATGAATAATCTAACACCATAGAAAGCGGAGCCAAAAAAGGGTTCACTCCCTTTTTATGATACCAAATTATGAATCTTTTCTACTTGCTTAGATAAAGTTTCCTGATGGATGGTTTATGGGAAGCCAGAAGAATGTGGTGGACAGGGGAGGATAGACTGCTTTGCCTGGCAAATACTGGAAGTGGAGGAACCAAGCTGTCAGCTTGAGACTCGACATGTTTGGATGTATCAACCCTTGTGAGTGCAACAGCATTTCCGGAGTTGGATCCAGAATCCATGGTTGATGTACTAAGTGAGCCCAAAGAAAGGGGAAACAAATTTGTCGGGGCCAGTAGGGTGCAATGAGGATTACTCTGCTTTTCAACCAAAGAGTCTTCTTTAATAATTGCAGGATCAGAGAAAGGGGAGGGTAAGCATAAAGAAGTTCCTTCGGCCAATTGTGCACAAAAGCATCCCTTGGGGACTCCCCCTGTGGGGGAATTAGGCCAAAGTAGCTGCTGCATTTGTGATTTGCGGGGCATGTGAACAAATTACAGCAAGGCCGGTCCCAGTGAAAGAAGATCTTGGCCACTACGGCAGGATTGAGGGACCAGTCATGAGGCAGGAGAATCCATCTGCTTAATTTGTCTGCAATTACGTTGGAATCCCTAGGAATGTGCATTGCTATCAGAAAGCAGTTGGAAGCTATCTCCCATTGCCACATTCTCATGGCCTCTCGACACAAAGGGTAGGAATTGGTTCCTCCTTGTTTGTTGATATACCAGACTATTTACATGTTGTCGGACTGGATGGCAATTGTTCCTGAAGGGAGAACAGGTTGAAATTCTTGCAATGCTTGAAGCACTGCCCTCAGTTCTAGCACACTGATATGCAGGTTGGTCTCCATGGATGATCAAGTGCCTTGGATTGTCTTTCCAGGTAAATGACCCAACTACCCAATCCGGGAAGTGTCCGTGGTCAGTATGGCTCTGGGCTGAGAGGGGGAGAAAGGGTGACTCCATAGATGCTCTTCTGGCTTCATCCACCAAATTAAATCTTTTTTGCACCGATTTGTTATCCTGATTTGAAAGGACATAGGATGAGTCAAATGGGACCACTGCATTAGCAAAAGTCACTGTAGAAGTCTTATGTATAGTCTTGCTAGTGGAACTATTGTTATCAATGCTGCCATTGACCCTAGTAGTTGGAGGACTACCCAAGCCGGAGCTTCGTCCTGACAGAGTATCACCCGGAGTTGAGACCTGAGTCTTTCCAGCCTGTGGAGTGGGAGGGAGAGTAGGCAAGACTGAGTATTGAAAATTGCCCCTATGAACTCCAGTCATTGAGAAGGAGTCAACTTGCATTTGTCTTTGTTTACTGTTATCCCTAAGTGTTCCATTAGTTGTAGGGTGCAATGTATAGCTGAAACCATTAGATGCTTGGTTGGGGTGGTAAGGAGCCAATCGTCTATATATGGAAACACCCGGAATCCTTGTAGTCTCAAGTGAGCTAATACCACTGCCATGCATTTGGTGAACACTCTGGGGGCTGTAGAGAGACCAAAGGGAAGTGCTCAGAAATGGTAGTGATTGGCTATCAGCTGGAAGTGGAGGAATCTTCTGGAGCATTTGTCCATTTTTATGTGATAATACGCATCCTGAAGATCTATCGAGCACATCCAATCATCTTTCTCCAGAAAAGGAACTACAGACTGAAACATGACCATCTAGAATTTTGTTTGCTTGACAAATCTGTTTAGGATGCTGAGGCACAGAATTGGCCTCCAGTCCCTTGTCTTTTTTAGCACTAAAAAGAACCTCGAGTAGAATCCAGATCCTATATGGACTGGTGGGACTGTTTGGATGGCTTATTTTAGAAGCAGCTTTTGAATTTCTTGAGCTGCTGCTTCCCTTTGACTGGATGTAACATCGGGAAAATGCCTTATCGGCCTTGGGTAAAGACTGAAAGGGATGTGATTACCTCTGGCAATTATCATCTGCACCCAAAGATCTGTAGTTATCATTCACCAGGCAAGATGGTGCAGAGAAAATCGTCCCTCTTCAGGAGGACTGATAGGGCTGACCAGAGAAAGAATCTCTGGATCCCTAATTACACGGACCCCCCCTCTGCCTCTGAAGAGACATCTTCCAGTTGAGTTCCCCCCTCTACCCCGGGGGGAAAACTCATCACATGTGTCATGCAAAGGACCCTGGGATTTTTTGTACCACATCTTTCCACTCCTCTGATTCCTAGAGTAAGGTCGTTGGGGGGAGGGGGTGGAAAAACATACATCTATGGCAGACAAGGTCTTACCATTCTTTTCACACCTGACTAAAGTGTCTTAAGGCCAAAATGAGAATAGGCTTCTACGGAGGCATTAAGGACGGAAGACTTAAAGGGATCCACAAAATCACATAAGTACATCCAGGCGTGACGTCTCATGACAATGCCTGCATCCGCTGCTCTAGCCACCCATTTGGTAGAGTGAGAAATCAACCACATGGATG
>NC_056725.1:1455022178-1455052178 GCF_019279795.1 Protopterus annectens | reverse complement strand
CTATGTCTCTATCTATGAGGTCCATAATGATATGCTCCATGGCTTTACAGATGATGCTAGTCAGGCTTATAGGTTCATAGGTTCATAGGTTCATACTAGGCTATCTGCCCGAGGGCATTTACAAGCCTAGCCCATCGTTTTGTGGCTTACGCCACCCCTTTAGTATGGGGAACTATACCCATTTTTTTGCTGTGCCTCTGTCGAGCAGTGACACTGAGGTAATCCCTGGGGTATATCTGCGATCTCCCATCCATTGGTCAAGATTTCTCTTGAACAAGGCCAGCGAGGTGCTCTGCCTCACATGTACCGGGATTTTGTTCCACAGCATAGGGAGTCTTTGGGTGATGAATCTATCCCTCCAGCACGTCCTATTAATAGCTGTGTCAAGGTTTAAGTCTCCGCCCTTGTGGCTCTGATGGATCTAGATTTTTGAGGTGAAGCATATTCATCAAATCTGGGTTTGACATGGCCTTGTATGTTAGGCAAAGGTCACCTCTGAGCAAGCGGTAGCGACTGAATAGAGCTGGAGTTCTTTCAGTCGGGCAGCATAGGACAGATTTTTGAGACCCTTTATCCTTTTGGTGAGGAACTTTTGTGGCCTCTCCAGCTGCTGCAAGTGTCGGGTCAGATACATTCGAATGGGGCATTGTACTCAATCATTGGTCTGATGAGTGATGAGTAAAGGAGACTATGACCTCCCTTGATCTAGATGAGAATCCCTTCATGATAAGGTGGGCAATGTAGAAGGTCTTCCTAACTACTTTAGCTACATGGGTGTCGAATGACAGACTACTATCAACCTGGGTCCCCAGGTCCCTGATAACTTCTTCTGTGCTCAGTGGATTGCCACCTATTTGGTAGCTAGGGTAACCTTGTTTTTCCTGAAGGGTATGACTATGCATGTTTTGGCATTTAACTTTAGGCCGTGGCTCTGGCACCAGTTATCCGTTTCTGTGAGACCCTTCTGAAGGATATCTGTGTCAGATGTGTTTTCTACTATGGCCCAGTTTGCAGTCATCTGCAAACTTTGTCAGCCATAACCCTCCTGTGTTTGCTTGTACTTCGGAAAAGTAGATGCCAAACAAGAGTGGGCCCAGGACTGAGCCCTGTGTGACACCACTTGTGACAGGCTTTGAGTCTGACATGGCGCCAGCAGCTCTGACCCTGTGGGTTCTGTCACTCAGCCAGTTTGCAACCCATCTTGTGATGTATGGGTTGACATTTAAGCTGATGAGTTTTTCAATGATACCCGAATGGGGTATTGTATCGAAGGCCTTAGCCAGATCGAGGTAGGCTGTATGGACTGCCTTTCCCTCATCAATGGCTTTGGTGACTGTTTCGAAAAAGTCAACCAAGTTTAAAAGGCATGATCTGCCTTTGACAAAGCCAAACTGGGTTGGATCCAAAGTCTGCAAATTCCCTATGTCTTTATTTATGAGGTCCATTATGATCCTCTCCATGGCTTTGCAGATAAGGCTTGTCAAGCTAATGGGCGGTAATTTCCAGGGTCGGTGGAGGCACCACCTTTGTGAAGTGGTACCACAGTTGCAGTGCGCCACTCCTGGAGTGCGTATCCAGAGGTAAGACTTTGATTAAACAGCTGTCCTAGCTGTGGGTTTAATTCCTCATTGAGTTCATGGAGCACACAGCCGGGGACACCATCAGGTCCCATGGATGCTGTGTTTTTGCTTTGGAGAGAGCAGTTCTCACTTGGGCTGGAGATGTTTGGGGGCTGCAATCGTTTGGTATAGATATCTCTCCTTTTGGGGAGGGAGAAGTTTGCACTGAACCTGTCAGCCAGTATGTTGGCAATGTCTGTAGGATCAGTAATCTTCACATCATTTTGAACAAGCTCTGAGCATATCTGGGAGTTTCCTCCCAGGTTTCTAACATAGCTAAAGAAGGCCTTATGATTGTCTTTTGAGTCTTTAGCTATTTTTCTCTCGAAATTTGCTTTGGATGATTTTATGAGAGCTCTTAGTTTTTACTTATAGTGATCAAGGATGTCTTACCTTTTAAGGATTTTGCTCTATCTTGTAGTAGCTTCCTCCTTTTGTTGTAGAGTTTGTTTATGGCTGGGGTCCACCAGACTGGACGCTTGCCTTTGGTACAAAGAGTCTTTGTTTTGCTTGGGATTGCCTTATCCATGCAGTCCTGCAGGTGCTGGTAGAAGGCATTTGTAAGTGATTCAGCGGCTTGAGTACTGTTTTCCGCGCTCGGGGCCTTAAAGGAGACCACACTAGTCTTTAGAAGTGTGAAGTCGGCTTTGAGAAGTTCTTTACTGTGGTCTTTTTATTTCAGGTGCGGGTGGGTGGAGGACCTCCAGCGAGATTAGTTTGTGGTCTGATCTCACGAGTGAGGGGTACACCTCGGTGTTGAACATTGTGCTCCCATGTTCGTGATGATGAGATCAAGTATGTTATCTCCTCTTGTGGGGATGGTGACTAGTTGTTCCATGGCATTTGTGTTTATGAATTCCAGGAACTTTTGGGCTAGGGTGTTTGGGCTTGAGTAGTGTTCCCAGTCTATATTAGGGTAATTGAAGTCACCTAGTATGATGGTGTTTGGTGATACATTTATCCCCTCTAGTGTTTTCAGGAAGGCCATGTGAGGTTCCTGAGTTTGTGAGGGTGGCCTGTAACATGCTACAATTTGCAGAGCAGTCTTGCCTATGGTTAATTGCACCTGGATGGTCTCCGATGCATCGTGCGTTGCCACCAGTCTTGAGGTGTGGGTGTCCTTGATGAATATGGATACCCCCCCCTCCTTTCTTGGTATTGTCCAGATTTTGGGGCGGAACGCATGATATGAGGTAAAACCTGATAGTGCTGGGGTGCTCTCAGGAGCCTTGAACCAGGTTTCTGTCACAGCACAGACATCGATGTTCTCCATACTGAGAAGGGCCTCGAAGTGCGTGCATTTTGAGATTTAGACTTCTGGCATTGAGCAGCATTACCCTTAGTTTTTTCCTTTTTGTGTTCTAGGGTGGTAGGTTTAGAATTTGAGCCTTGCCTAAAAAGGCACTATGGGGTGGCAAGAGCCTTTGCCAATATCCGGAATCCCAGGGTGACAGGTGCAAGCCGTCCCTTGAAGCAGCGTGGCTTGTCCAGCATGTCATCCCAGGCAGACAGACACTGGATCCCCTTTGAATGACACCAGTGTTTAAGCCAATTGTTAAAGCTGATCATCTTATCTCTGTATTGTGGCATCATTCTTGGTGAAGGTAGGATACTGCTCAAGGTCAGGGTCATACCTGTCTGGGCTACATAATCAGAGAGCTCCTCAATGTCTCTTTTCATGTAGTCCAAGGAGTGCGTCTCAGGTCGTTTACACCAGCGTGGACAATGACTGAATCATATTTGTACCTGCTGTTGAGAGACCTGAGTGCTTGCGTTATGTGGTGGATTCTAGCGCCCGACAGGCAGCTTACTGTGACCTTCTCCTTACTCAGTCTGGTGAGCGGGACGTCAGTGTGTCTGACTATGGAGTCACCAATGACTAGTGTGTCTGGCATTGTGTTTGGCCTTAAGGGCTGTGACTGTTTGACACTCTGACTGTGAGGTCTATGTGTTGCAGGTGTTGTGTTCTGAGGTGGTGGTTGTTATGGGTCTGTAATTCCCCAGGTCTGTTGCTAGGCCATGTTTGTGGAGGGGAATTACTGTTACTGTTCTCCATTCTGCAGGAACAAAGCCTGTGGTTAGGCTATGATTGAATAGGGTACTTAGTGGTGATGCTATTTCATGTTTTAGCCTATTTAGAAGACAGCTTGGGATGTTTTCTGGTCCCACAGAGGCTGTGTTCTTGCCTTGGTCAAGGCTTTGAGGACCTGCTCTTCAGATATGCAGGGTAGAGGGGTTGTTTGGAGGAAGGTTTATTGTTAGTTAGGAGGGGATAACGGAGGGAAAATTTTCACCAAACCTATCTGCTATCAGGTTTGCTATCTCTGTAGGGTCAGTGTGTGTGATACTGTTGGCCACTAGTTCTGCACATGCTTGGGTCCTACCCTTTAGTTTTTGTACATAGCTGTAAAAGGCCTTATGGTTATCCTTGGCTATACTTACTAACTTTCTCTCAAAGAAGCCCTTGGAGGATTTGACAAGTTGTCTTATTTGCCTGTTGAGGCCAAGGAGGGTGCTTTTCCATTGTTGAGGCCTTGCCTTTGTTTTCTTGGACAGCAACATTTTGCATTTATTGCAAAGTTTGTTGATGTTGGATGTCCACCATGGCAGCTTGTTTTTACTTGGGGCTCTGGTTTGGGGCTCTGCTTTGATTCTTTCTGGTATGCCCAAGTTTATACAATTATGCAAGTGAAAGTACAGGGCCCCCAGTCTAAAGGAACCCATGGTGGGCAGCACAGACTGCCCCCAACAGAATCTGCCAGTAGTCCAGGACCTAGGGTTAAATGTTTTGAATGCAACCAGTGGGGCCATGTGGCATACAGATGTTCACAGAGGCAAGGTGGGGAACAAAAGGTAAGAAAGCCAGTAAGTGGGAAAGACAAAATGCCAACAATAGGTTGTCTTGAGACAACAGGGGTACCAAACTACCATCCTGCAGATGTCCTGATAGGGAAGGAGTTGGATGAGGCAGTACCATGTGCTTATGCAGTTACATGCAGTCAGGCTAGGAGACAAGCATGTGGGTCTGGTAGCCTGGGGGAGACTCAGACAGACTGCATACTTGCAGCCGGGACTGGTGAGGTGGTTACTTCAGGGAGGGAGCTACTCTGTAGCCATGAGACTGAAGGTTTGCCACAGCTGCTTGTGGGTACTGATGTTCCCTTGGACAGAGTGACGGCAAAGGTAGAGGTGAGTAGTAGTACCCAGGCTGACAGTGAGGAACCACTGTCGGAGGATGCTAGACTTCCTGTGCAAGGGGAGCTGGGAAGGGTTACAAAGAGAGAGTTGAGACAGGCTCAGCTGTCAGACCCTACATTTAGAGGCCTGAGGCAGGTAGCTAGGGAGGCACCTTATTCTCAAGGGAAGGGTGAATCTGTACACTGGGACAAAGGGTTACTGTACAGAGTGGACCCCTGAGGGAGGGCTAGACGGTGAGAGAATACAGAAGTTGGTAGTGCCTAGAGCCTACCGTCTGGTGCTTCTAGCCATAGCCCATGATCTTCCCTTTGCAGGTCACATGGGCATAAAATGTACAAAGAGACATATTATGCAGAACTTCTGTTGACCTGGAATGTCCAGAGATGTAACACGGTACTGCAGGACCTGTGAGCAGTGCCAAAAGGTAGGCAAGGCAGGAGACAAGGTGAGAGCACCTTTGATGCCTTTGCCTGTGATTGAGGAGCCATTTCAAAGGGTAGCTATGGATATTGTGGGGACTCTGAGTACCCCAAGTTCCACAGGGAGAAAGTATATCCTAGTGGTAGTGGATTATGCTACATGATACCCTGAGGCAGTGGCTCTGTCCTCCATTGAGGCAGAAAAGGTGGCAAATGCTTTGTTACAGGTTTTCAGCAAGATAGGTTGCCCAAATGAAATACTGACTGACAGAGGTGCCAATTTATTGTCAGACCTGCTGGCTTGTCTGTGGAAGTACTGTGGGGTGAAGCACCTGAAGACCATCACCTACCATCCCCAGACTAATGGTCTGGTTGAGAGCTTAAACTCTACAATCAAGTCCATGCTACGGGCATTTGCAGAACAGTTTAAGAGGGAGTGGGACAAATATTTGCCCCACCTGTTGTTTGCTTACAGAGAGGTTCCCCATGAATCCACAGGTTTTTCACCGTTTGATTTGATGTATGGGCATAGGGTGAGGGGACCTCTAGATTTAATTCGAGATGAGTGGGAAGGTGAGTGTGAACCTCACAAGGAGTCTATTGTGGCATATGTCCTAAACCTCAGGACAACGCTCAGGGAACTCATGGGCTTGGCCTAGGAGAACCTGGCAGAAGCCCAACAAAAGAAAAAGGTGTTGTATGACAGAAATGCTCAAGCTAGAGAGTATGCTGTGGGGCAGCAGGTAATGGTTCTCATTCCTGTCAGACACAACAAGCTGCAAGCAGCTTGGGAGGGACTCTACAAGGTGGTAATAAAGGTAAGTGATGATAACTACATGGTGGTACTGCTAGGCAGGAGGCAGGGGCACAAATTGTACCATGTTAACATGATGAAATCTTACCATGATAGAGAGGCCCTTGTGCTGAGCATTTTCAGTGGCTTGCAGGAGGAGTCTGAGGGAGATCTGGTGACTGATCTCCTCAGTGAGGCTTGGATAGACACCTCAGTGGAAGGGCAATCAATGTCCCAGCAGCTATCTCATACCCAGGTTCGAGAAATCCGAGCAGTGTTACAGGAGTTTGGGGACATGTTCACTGGGAAATCAGGGTGCACCCACCTGGTGCAGCACCAGGTGGATACAGGGCCCCAAAGTCCTATTAGGCAGGCCCCTTATAGGGTGCCTAAGAGAGTCAAAGAGACTCTGAGGGAGGAGATACAGGAGATGTTGGAACTAGGGGTGATTCAAGAGTCCAACAGTCCCTGGGCCTCCCCAGTAGTGCAGGTGCCAAAGAAGGATGGCAGCACCAGGTTCTGTGTGGACTACAGGAAATTGAATAGTCATAGAAAGTCAGATGCTTACCCTATGCCTAGGACACATGAGGCCCTAGAGTAACAGGGTGGGGCTAGGTATCTTGCAACCATTGATCTTACCAAGGGTTACTGGCAGGTACCCTTGACTACCAGTGCTAAAGAGAAGTCAGCCTTTGTGACTCCTTTTGGCTTGTATGAGTTCACAAAGATGCCCTTTGGGATGTAAAATGCCCCAGCAACTTTCCAGAGGCTGGAAGATCATATCCTAGCTAGAGCAGGAGGGTTTCCCCTTGCTTACTTAGATGATATTGCCATCTACAGACATTCCTGGCAAGAGCACCTTCAGCATGTCAGGGAGGTGCTGGGCAGACTACAGAGGGCATGGTTGACCATTACTCCCATCAAATGTCAGGTGGGTATGGCAGAGGTCTCCTACTTGGGACATAGAATAGGGAGTGGTAAGATCAGGCCAGAACCTGACAAAGTAGAAGCCATTCTGGCATGGCCTGCACCTGTTACCAAAAAGCAGGTGAGGGCATTCTTAGGGACAGCAGGGTATTAGAGAAAGTTTGTCACCAGTTATAGTACCATAGCTGCTCCCCTCACAGACCTGACAAGGAAGAACAGGCCAGATAAGGTAGTGAGGACCCCAGCATGTGAGCAGGCATTCCAGGAGCTTAAGGAAGCTTTGAGAGGACCCTCTGTGTTAGCCAGTCCAGAATGCAGCAAAGAATTTGTTGTGCAGGTGGATGCTTCAAACCATGGGGTGGGGGATGTACTTAGCCAGATTTCTTCAGAGGGAG
Source organism: Protopterus annectens (assembly GCF_019279795.1). Classification (NCBI taxonomy): domain Eukaryota; kingdom Metazoa; phylum Chordata; order Ceratodontiformes; family Protopteridae; genus Protopterus; species Protopterus annectens. The sequence goes on along the minus strand of NC_056725.1, from coordinate 1,455,044,827 downwards.
AAGAGCACCCAGTGATTTATCTCAGTCATAGGCACCAACACAGGGAGGAATGCTATGCAGCTGTAGAAAAGGAATGTCTAGCCATAGTGAGCACACTGCAGAAACATCAGTCTTATCTGTAGGGAAGAAAATTCACTGTAGTGACAGATCACAACCCCTAACATGGTTACACAGAGACAGCCAGCAAAATGCCAATTTGCTAAGATGGAGCCTAGTGTTGCAAGCATATGATATGTCAGTGCAGCACCACAGTGGGATTAGCAATGGCAACGCAGATGGGTTCTCAAGACAGGGAAGGGGTTAAAGTATGCTCAGATAGACCTAACCCTCTCAAGCAATGTTTCTCAAGGGTCACTTGAAAAACTAGCTTGAGTTCCCCAGGGGGGAGATGTGTAAGGATAGGAGAAGGCTGCCAGCCTAGCCAGATAGAATTTTATAGAGAATTCTGTCATTTGTAAATATTAATATAAGCTACAGGCTTGTTCTCTTAAATGGGAAAAAAATGGTGTTAAATGTAGAACTGCAAAAATGTAACAGTGTACTTTGCTGTAACAAAACTGATAAGTCAATTCTTTGATGTCAAAAGTCGGAGCCGAGATGTCTAGATAAAGGCATTTTGCCTATTGTTTTGAGGCCAGAGTTAATGGCTAGAATTTGCATGTATAATTTCTTTTATTGCTCTGGTTCCTGACCAGCTGCAAGATCAAAAAAGTTGTTAACCTCTGAAAGTCTGTTAGCCTGGGAACCAGAAAGAAATAATGTAATCTGAAATGAATCAGTAGTACTGTGTTATCAATTTAAGGAAATAAATAATGAGAGCATTGGAGAATTTGTCTTGAGAACATCCAACTTACTACTCTGCCTGTACCTATATGTAAGTAGGATTTTAGAACTGTGTTTCTCTTAGATATAGCTAGGAAATAGGAAGGTTAGACTGGTTTGTTTTTCTGTGATGTCAGAACTTTTCTACTGTATTATTTTAAGTATTTCTCTGTGATTTCTGAACTCTTGACCAGCACTGTGTAGTAAGATGTATTGTCTTGTGTTTAACACTGCGGTGGTGGTGCTGGGGTAGCGTTGTCACCTCATAGCAAGACGTTGTCCCGTTCGATTCTCAGCTAGAGTGTCTTCTGCGTGGAGGCATACGTGAATGGGGCATGCCTTCGTTGAAGGTTGTGTGTCAGGGCTGGTAACCCGGTACGTAAAAATCCACTACCTATCATTAGCGGACCGGAGTTCTGCTGTGGCGACCCCTAACCGGGAAAAGTCGAAAGACACAAACAAATTAAATATTTTTAAACCTTTCAACTGTGGATGTTTTGTGTAGAGATAATTTAAGATCTAGGAGTACATTGCATGTATATAGTGATACTGTACCAAGTCACTCCAAATAAGTCTTGATTGTTTGGTTACACTTACTATTTGGATAATAATATTGCACAGTATAATTGGACACCCTTTCATAAGGGCCTTTCAGTAGCTGATAAATATTAGCTGGGTGGTGGCAATGATTTCTACCGTATGATCTGGGTAAAAGGAGCACAGCTGGAGAACCTGTGCCAGCCTTCTCCAGGAGTGTCTGTGTGGTTGTATAAACTCTTATCTCAAAGTGTTTGTGTGTCAGCTACTTGGGCAGGGACAAAAAGCACTGATTGGACAGAGAGGGTTCTGGAAGTTTTAGCTTGCCCATTAGGCTGAGATCTGGACCCTATAGCTGTGCTAGTGGGGAGTCTTATTGGGGACCTGGAGAGAAAGGGAGAAACCAGCCCCAGACTGACTGCGATCTCTGTCTGATCTTAAGGGAAATTGTAGTTTACTGTGTGTGTATTTATTATCCTTTCCCTATATGGATTCCCCTCACTTGTGTTAGTGGTGAGGATTGAGGCTCCTTGATTGCTGGGCCAGTGCATGGGTGTCACACAGTGCATCTGTTTAATATGTTGGTGAGGACCAGATCCAGAAAGTTTGTTCCCCTTGTTGAGGTATGGACAATTTGTTCCAGGCCATTTGAATTAACAAAGTCAATGAACTTTTGCATTAGCGAAGGTTTCCCAATTGCTGGTAGGATATCTGAAATCCCCCATAACCAGTGTGTTCGGTAAAATTTGGATTGTTTCCAGTTTGGTCAAGTAGGCTTTATGGACATCGTAACCCATGGAGGGGGATCTACAAAGTACAGTTGTGTACACTTACCATAAATGTAGATGTTCGAGTGTATTCACTGTTGCAGTCATCAGACTTGGTTTATCTGCCTGCAGGTAGCCCTCACTCAGCTCGAATACCAGAGTCTTTGGATTTCTGCATCGGATGCTGTCACCTCTTCCATGACGTAAGGTTGTCAGGGGTATAAAATATGCAGCTGATAACATTACATCACTTTTTCTTGCCCCAGATGTCAGGAGCCCCCAAAATAGAAAGCTATTACATGGTGTGGAACCCCTCCAGTAAAAAGTAAATACTCCTGCCATAAAAAATGGCCATAAAGAGGATAGGTAGAAAGGATAGAGAAAGTCAGGGGGCTGGAGGGAGGGAAACCAGGACTGCAATAGTGAATACACTCAAACATCTACATTTATGGTAAGTGTACACAACTGTGCTATGTTCTTCATGTTTCACTGTTGCAGTCATCACACTTGGGTAGATTCCCAAAGCTGAAGAAAGGTGGTGGCAGTCAAGAAGTGTTAGGGCTGGCTAGCAGGCCTTGCAAGACTGCTGTAGCAAATTCAGCTCTGGATTTAAAAAAAAAATAGGTAAGTGGTAATGCTTGGTGAAGGTGTGTACAGAACTTCAGGTTGCAGTTTCCAGGGTGTCCCTGGTAGGGACTCCCCTGAGAAATGCTGTGGAGGTTGATATAGTTCTAGAGGAATGAGGTCAGATCCTCTGAGCGGTAGGTTTCCATGGTGTTTGTAGTAGAAATGGATGCAGTGTGCTATCCATTTGGAAATGGTTTTCCTCGAAATGCCCTTGCCCTCTGCCCTCTAGCAAAGCTGACTAGCAGCTGGTCAGATTTTCTGAAAGGCTTAGTTCTGTCAAATTAGAACCTGAGCTGTCAGTGCACATCCAAGGAGTGCAGGATCCTTTCCCCTTTATTCTGAGGATTAGGGAAAAAGGTTGGCAAATGGATAGATTTGTTTAAAGCCACACTGGATGCCACCTTGGGCATAAAGGATGGGTTATTCCTGAGGGAAACCGTGTCAGCATGGAAAATAACGAAGGGCTCCACCACCATTACTGCCTGTAACTCAGATACTCTTCTTGCTGAAGTAATAGCTAGAAGTAAGGCTGTTTTTGAAAGAGAGGAATTTTAACTCTGCTGAAGCAGCAGGTGCAAAAGGGGGAAGTGTGAGCTTCTCCATTACAAAGTTAAGGTCCCAGGCCGGGGTGGGAGCTCTCCTAGGGGACCTTAAATTGTTAGCTCCTCTCAGGGACTGTTTGATGAGAGGGTGAAAAAGGAGAGGTGCTTCAGTATTACAATGAGCTGAGATGGCAGAGGTATGAATCTTAATGGATGAGAAGGACAGACCTCTGTGGAGCAGCTTTGCTAGGTAATCAAGGATTTGAGGTAAGGTGGGCACAGCTGTGTCCTTTCCTTGAGACTGACTCCAAGAACAATATATTTTCCACTTTTCAGCATAGGATTTCCTAGTACTAGGCCTTCTGGCCTCAAGGATGATGTCCAGCACCTGTTTGTTGAGAGATGCTGGTGGTGTATTCAGGGGATAAGCCAGGCTTCAAGGTTTAGGGTTTGTAGTTGTGGATACAAAATCTGTCCCTCCTGCTGAGACAGCAGGGAAGGAGTCTGATGTAGGTGCCAGTGTGGTACTGCTGTCAGACTGCATAGGAGTGGGTACCAGTGCTGGCATGGCCAGTCTGGTGCAATAAGGATTGCCCTTGGCCTGTCCTGTTTGATCTTGAGTAGTACTTTTGAGAGGAGGGGCAGAGGAGGAAAGGCATAAATTGAGAGGTTTTCCCATGTAATGGATATGATATCCGCCTTTCAGGCTCTGCTGTGAGACTTCCTGGTGCAAAATTTGCTCAATTGTTGGTTTTGAGGGGAGCCAAAAAGGTCCACCTCTGGTGTTCCCCACCTCTGGGTTAGAAGTTTGAATGTGTTGGGTTCAAGTTTCCACTCGTGAGAGACTAGTAGATTTCTGCTTAAGTCGTCTGCCAGTGAATTTTGCTTGCCTGGCAGGAATTTAGCTTGTAGGTGCACTTGGTTGCTCAAGGCTGTGTTCCACAGGGCCATGACTAACCTGCAGAGCATGTAACAATGAGTTCCCCCCTGCTTGTTTATGTACCACATAACTGTGGTGTTGTCTGTCTTTATCAGGAGCTGTCCTGGAAGGATAAGGTATTTGAAGGCTGTCAGAGCATTCTGTACAGCTAACAACTCTTTTTGCTTGATCTGGAGGGGAATGTCTTCTGGGCTCTATTTGCCTTGAATGCATTTGCCTGCCATGTGCGCCCCCCATGCATAGTCTGATGCATCTGTTGTCAGGGTTTGGGCGGCGAGGGGTTGAGTGAAAGGATGTCCCTTGTTGTGGTTGCATGCCTCTGCCCACCAAAGGAACTCTGCCCTTAGACAAGGTATGATAGGAATAACTGTTTCCAGATCTTGAGAATATTGACAACAGAGACTTTTTAAGTACCAATGAAGTTTCCTCATATGCAGTCTTACATATGGAATTAGCAGAATGCATGAGGCCATGAACCCTAGGGCTTGCAATATTTTCCTTGCAGATAGTTGGGTTTTGGTGGCCATTAGTTTGAAATAGTTTGTCAAATGGACCTGCTTTTCTGGAGTGAGGAATGCCATCTGGGAAGTTGTGTTCAAGCTTGCTCCCAGGAATACAAATTGTTGGCTGGGCACCAGTTGTGATTTCTTTTCGTTGATGGCATATCCCAGTGAAGTTAGAAGTCTTTTTACAAATGCCAGGTGCTGAATTAGTAATTCCTGACTGTCCGCCTGAATCAGGCAATCATCCAAGTATGGGTAAATTTGAATATTTCTCTGCCTGCAGTATGCAATGGCTGGAGCCAGGCACTTTGTGAATACTCTGGGTGCAGTAGATAAGCCAAAGGGAAGTGCAGGGAACCGATAATGCATACAGCCTACCCTGAAATGTAGATATTTCCTGAAAGACTCCCTTATGGGGATGTGCAGATAAGCTTCTTTTAAGTCTATGGTGACTAACCAGGCATCCTTGGCTAGTATAGGAAGAAGCTGTTGCAGTGTAAGCATTCTGAATTTTGGGACCACCAGAAAAGTGGTGTGAATTGCTAGATCCAGGATAGGGCGCCAAGAGCTCTCTTTTCTGGGCACCAGGAACAGTCTGGAGTAGAAATCCTGTCCCCTTTGTTCTACTGGAACAGGTTGAATAGCCCTGATATGGAGAAGGGAAAGTACTTGCTTTTGAACCTCTGCCCACTGGTTTGGAGGAAGGCAGTGACTGGAAGTAGAATCTGTATCCCTGGGATACAATGTTTAGAACCCATCAGTTCTGAGTAATGGACATCCAGTTTTTTGCAAGAAGGGTGAGTTTTCCTCCTAGAGGTGCAAGTACTTGGGCATGGGAAGGATAACTGTAAAGTCATTGTGAACTTTTTCCATAAGGGGGTGGCTTATTACTCCATGTTTTTGAGGTGGGAACACTCCATTGTTTAGATCTCTGCATACCCTGAGACTGTAGTCTTGTGGGTCTGTTTCCCCTGGGTTTGGACTGAAAAGGCCTGGGAGGGACTGAAAAGGACCATTTTTATGAAGGCCAATGCCTACTGAATCTAGGTGGCTGCACCTGTAAGAAATATTTGAAAGTTTGCATAGATTTAGCTTTTTCTTCCATCTTTTTAAGAACTTCTTCTGCTTTTGTGCCAAACAAACAATCCTGATTTAATGGAGCATCAAGTAATTTTGCTTTGACATGGTCTGGCAAGACTTGTTCCTTCAGCCAAGCATGCCTTCTCAGTACAGACCCAGTAACAGCAGCCCTGCAAGATGCTTCTAAGGCATCAAATCCACGCAGAGTATGTTTACTAACTTGGTTTGCAGAATGCATTAACTCTTGTAAATCTTTATTTTCTGCACAATATGGAAGTAACACCATTTTTTGTTTAATTAGTTCCATAATATGTTGCTGGTACTTCAACATGTGAAACTGGCAATTCAAAGCCCGGATGGCAAGAGTTGCAGAGGTATATACCTTCTTACCCCATCTGTCTAAAGCTCTAGAATCCCTGTCTGAAGGAGTAGGGTTTTTGGCTGTAGTAGCTTTAATGCCTTTAGGTCCCTGGGAAATGGTCTCTGGATCCGCAGTAGGATTCTTACAGAGAAATTTATGAGAGTCAAGTACTCTGTAGTACCTGTCAGGTTTTCTAGGAGCTGGTGGTATAAAGTGCCTAGAGTAAGAATGGATTCCATGAAGACCTCATCTACAATATCCAGGACAGGGGGGTATAGCTAGAGGCCTGTGCTGAGGCAAATCTAAAAATTCCCTGAGTCTCTTTTTGGAATGAGGATAGTCCTGGCATTCCCAGTGGAAATGCTCTCTTAAGGAATGCAAGGTTTCACCAAAAGAAAAATCCTCTGGAGTGGAGGTAGAGGGAATGGATTCTTCTGCATCTGAAGCCTCATAGGGAGATAAGGGTATGTCCTGGTAATCAGAAGGGTCAGCCATTGGACTCCTGGTCTGTAGAATCATAAGAAAATTCATTTCTTTGTCTTTTAGCAGGGGTAGGCTGGCTTCCCCTAATTAGAGTAATAAGGGCTTCATAGGTACATAGGTTCAGGGGTAGGTACTAGGCTATCTGCCCGAAGGCATTTATAAGCCTATCCAAAATGTGCTGGCTTTCGCCGCCCCCTTAGATTAGTTCTCTGTGCCTCTGTCCAGCATAGCCACTGAAGTGATCCCTAGGGTAAACTTTCTGTTTCCCATCCACTCGTCAAGGTTTCTCTTGAAGAGGGTTAGTGAGAAGCTCTGCCTAATGTAGATTGGAATCTTGTTCCAGAGCATGGGAAGTCTCTGGGATAGGAATCTATCCCTCCAACATGTCCTGTTTATTGTTGTGGTGAGGTTTAGATCACTGGAGCATGTGGCTCGAGGGGATATGGTTTTCTTTAGATGGAGCATGTCCATCAATTCTGGGTTGGACATGGCCTTGTATGTCAGGCAGAGATCACCTCTGAGTAGGCGGTATGCAACCGAGTACAGCGGGAGTTTCTTCAGTCAAGCTGCATAGGGCATCTGCTTGAGGCCAGTGATCCTCTTGGTGAGGTACTTCTGTGGTCTTTCCAGTTGTTGCAGGTGTCTTGTAAGGTACATCCCAAATGGGGCATTGTACTCTGTGATGGGTCTGATGAGTGATGCGTAGAGGGGCCCAATGACCTCTTTCGATCTGGATGAAAACCCTTTTGTGATTAGGTGGGCTACAGAGAAGGATTTTCTAACCACTTTGGCAATGTGATTATCAAAGGAGAGGTTACTATCTACTTGGGTCCCCAGATCCCTTATTACATCTTCTGTATTTAGGGGGCTACCACCTATGTGGTAGTTTGTGGGTACTTTGTTTTTTTTCCAAAGAGGATGACTATGCACTTTTTGGCATTTAGATTGCGGCCATGGTTTTGACACCAGGTATCTGTCTCAGTGAGATCCTTTTGGAGGATGTCTGTGTCAGCCGGAGAGTCAATTATAACCTCAAGTTTGCAGCCGTCTGTGAACTTGGTCAGCCAAAGTCCTCCTGTGCTTGCCTGTACCTCTAAGAAGTATATGCCTAACAGGAGGGGTCCTAGGACTGAGCTTTGGGGAATGCCGCTTCTAACCGGTTTAGAGTCAGACCTAGCTCCTGCAACTCTTACCATGTGGGTTTTGTCCATGAGCCAGTTGGCAACCCATCTCGTGATGTAGGGGTTTATGTTCAGACTGGTGAGCTTGTCTATAATACCTGAGTGGGGAATGGTGTTGAAGGCCTTTGCGAGGTCTAGGTAGGCTGTGTGGACCACCTTTCTCTCATCTATAGCCTTGGTAACTGTCTCAAAGAAGTCAACCAGGTTTAGGAGGCATGATCTGCCCTTAATGCCGAACTGGGTAGGGTCCAGTGTTTGGAGGTTCTTAATGTCTCTGTTAATGAGATCCATGATGATGCGCTTCATAGCTTTGCAGACCAAGCTAGTCAGGCTTATAGGCGATAGTTCCCGGGGTCCATTATGGCTCCACCTTTGTGGAGTGGAATAACCGTTGCTGTGTGCCACTCTGTGGGCATGTTGCCTGTGGAGAGGTTTAGTTTAAACAGTGTGTTTAGGTGAGGGGTTAGTTCATCTTTGAGCTCGTGTAGGACGCAGCCTGTGACACCGTCCAGTCCCATTGATGCTGTGTTTTGGCTTTGGAGAGGACTGTTTTAACCTGAGTGTCTGTGATTTCTGGGGCACTACATTCTTCTGGTATAGTTATGGGCCCTTTTGGAGGTGAGAGGGGGGTGAAGTTTGCACTGAACCTGTCTGCCAGGAAGTTGGCTATATCGGTCAGTTCAGTGTATTTTGTGCCATTCTGCACTAACTCCGAGCAGATTTGAGAATTGCCACTTAGATTCTTGACATAGCTAAAGAATGCCTTGTGGTTATCTTTGGAGTCCATGGCAATTTTACTTTCGAAGCTAGCCTTGGATGATTTTATGAGGGAATGTAGTTTCTTGCTGATACTGATCAGGGATGTCTTCCCTTCTGTACTAGTTTCCTCCTTCTATTGTATAGCTTGTTTATGGCAGGGGTACACCAAACTGGTTTCCTTTTCTTGGAGGAGTAAGTCTTGGTTTAGCACGATCCATGCATTCTTGTGGGTGCCCATAGAGTGCATTAGTGAAGGATTTTGCAGCTTGGACAGCATTATCCTTTAGCATGGGGGTTTTGAAACTTCCCACCTCGGACTTAAGTAATGTGAAGTTTGCCTTTGAAAAGTTTTTCATGGTGGTTTCCTTGACCGGGGGTGGTGGCAGAATGTGGATATCCAGAGTGATTAGTTTATGGTCAAATCTAATCAGCGGGGAGGTTAACCTCCGGTGTGGAACACCGGTCGCACATGTTGGTGATGACCAGGTCCAATATGTTGTCACCTCTGGTGGGGGTCTTAACCAGTTGATCCAGGGTGTTTGAGTTTATAAATTCTAGGAAATGTTGGACAAGGGAGTTTGTACTTGAGTATTTCTCCCAGTTAATGTTTGGGTAATAGAAACCACCCAATATCAGGGTGTTTGTTAGGACCTTTATGTTTCCCAGTGTTTCCAGGAATGTGGAGTTGGGATCCTGGGACATGGTGGGTGATCTGTAGCAAGCTATAATTTGAATAGCAGTTTTGCCCATTGTTAGTTTCATGTGGATGATCTCTGAAGCATCATGCTGTGCCACAAACCTGGATGTGTGGCTATCCTTGATGAATATGGATACTCCCCTGCCTTTTGTATTTTGGTCTGGGTTTTGTGGCCAAAATGTATGGTATGGAGTTGTAGCCTGCTAGTGCTAGGGTGCTCTGGTTTCTGTTACTGCACATACATCAATTTTCTCCATACTGAAGAGTGCCTCGAGTGCGTGCATTTTGAGGTTTAGACTTCTGGCATTGAGTAGCATTACCCTCAGTTTTTTGTTACTTGTGCTATTTATGGCGGTGGGTTTGTCTTTTCAGCCTTGCCTAAAAATGGCACTATGGGGGTGGCAAGAGCCTTGGCCAGTATTCGAAAGCCTAAGGGTGACAGGTGCAAGCCGTCTCTAGCGAAGCAGCATGGCTTGTCGAGCATGTCATCCCAGGCTGACAGACACTGGATCCCCTTTGAATGACACCAGAAGCTTAGCCAATTGTTGAAATTGATAATTTTTTCTCTATACCATGGTATCATTCTTGGTGAGGGCAGGATGCTACTCAGAGTCAGGGTCATACCAGCCTGGGCTATGTCATCAGAGAGCTCCTCCATGTCTCTTTTCATGTAGTCCAGGGAGGTACGGCTCAGGTCATTCACACCAACATAGACAATGACAGAGTCATATTTGTACTTGTTTTGGAGTCACCTGAGTGCTTGTGTTATGTGGCGGATTCTGGCACCTGACAGGCAGCTATCAGTAACCTTCTCCTTGTTCAGCCTAGTGAGTGGGACTTCAGTGTGCCTGACTATAGAGTCACCTATTACTAGCGTGTTGGGTATGTTATTTTGCCTTAAGGGCTGTGACTGCATGGCACACTGGTTTTGTGAAGTGTGTGTTTCATGGTTTGTGTTGGGGGGGGGGGATGGAGGCTGCTTGGATGTCTGCTTTGGAAGTCTCTGTTGCTTTTGCAGATTTTTATTTAGAGCCTCCGAGTACGTTTTCATGTATTTATGTGTGTTTTTTGCCAGTGCTGGTATCATAGGTCTATGTGAGACTGGTGGTATGATGTAAGTAATTCTCTTCTCCTCTTGACTGCCTGGTCCATTCTTGGGTTGAGAGAGCTTAGACTCCAGTTTGGCTGTATAATTGCATCTCTCGCATGTGTTAGTGTTTGGAGGAAGGAGGACAGGGTTGTCTGTGTACATAAGGCAATTGTAACATTGCCTCAAAATGCCTAGATTCACCAGTTGGACCGGAGAGTACACCTGAAACTGCCCTTTGGACATGCCTGGATAGGTACAGTGAACTGTTTTACTGATTGGCTGGTAAGGTCGAATAGACAGCATTGTCCTTCTCTACAGTATAGGGGGGTCTAGTGCTAAGGTTTATTAGTGCTTGCTATGAGTTTTGAGCAAGTGTCGGGATGAGAAGTGAATGGATTGAGTGCTTAAGTTGAAAGTTTGTTTAGTTCCAAGGGAAAAATTGAAGAGTAGACTTTGTGGAGTCGGAAATAATTATATCTTAGCTAACCAGCACTGCCCGGTGCGCAAAACTGCGTAAATGCGGGTTTTATAACCGGGAAATGAAAGAGATAAAAATTAGCCCAAAATGGCCAATAAACTACTAATTTTTGGGCTGAAACCACTCCTCCAGGGACAGATAGGCTGCTCAAAGCTCCCTCTCCCACAGTGAACAGAGAAACTTCCTTCTATCCAAGTACGGTATGGGCAAACACAGAAACTTGTAACACAGCCCTGAATTCAGCACTAACCTGAAAACTGGACTATATTAGCTTAAAAAGGTGGGAAAACAAGTATATATGTTTGTTTTTTTCAGAAAATAAAGCCGATACAATCAAAAAAACACTTTAAATGCACAGAAATGGCTATCACACTTGAGTGTGTAATCTACAACAGTTAAACAGGTAATTTAAATACAAAAACGACTTTGTTAAAGTGCAGGCAGTAAAATAAGTTCAATATGTAACTGGAACAAGCTTTTTAAATCACAGAAACTCTAGAAAATCTGCGTTTTAGGCAGAATTAGCTAAAGGCAGCAAGAAAATGCAGAAAAATGATACTTAATCACTGCAAATTCTCTCTTTTGTCTCCCTGCTGCTGTAGAACTCTGCAGGGCACCAGGCAGGAGCTTGCTGAGCTGTATGCTAGTGCAAAATCCAATCCATGCAAATGTGGGTTTTATAGCAGGGAAATTAAAGAGATAGAAGTTAGCCCAAAATGGCAAATAAACTACTAATTTCTGGGCTGAAACCACTCCTCCAGGAACAGATAGGCTGCTCAAAGCACCCTCTCTCACAGTGAACAGAGAAACTTCCTTCTATCCAAGTAAGGTATGGGCAAACACAGAAACGTGTAACACAGCCCTGAATTTAGCACTAACCTGAAAACTGAATTATACTAGCTTAGAATGGCAGGAAAACAAGTATTTTTTTTTTGTTTGTTTTTTTTCAGAAAATAAAGCAGATATGATAAAAAAAACACACTTTAAATGCACAGAAATGGCTATCACACTTGAGTGTATAGCCTACACAATTAAACAGGTAATTTAAACACAAAAACAACTTTGTTAAAGTGCAGGCAGTAAAATAAGTACAATATGCAGCTGAAACAAGCTTTTTAAATCACAGAAACTCTAGAAAATCAGCATTTTAGGCGGAATTAGCTAAAGGCAGCAAGAAAATGCAGAAAAATGATACTTAATCACTCCAAAGTCTCTCTTTTGTCTCTCTGCTGCTGTAGAACTTTGCAGGGCACCAGGCAGGAGCTTGCTGAGCTGTACAGTCAGCCATTCTAAGGATTTGTTTTTGTGGCATGGGAGCTTGAGCATGCGCTTTGGACGTCGGTTTTATAGGTGTAGTATGAAATCTTGGCCTGAGAAACTCAGTAGTTTTAGTTAAAAAAGAAGTTGTTGGTTTAATACGAATATCGGTAGGTCGGAATACACCCTCAGAAGCCGGTGCCTACACAGCGGCTCCGGACCCATCCAAGGTAGAGACATCCATAGGTTCCATAGTTGAAGAAGCATCTCGCGGCATACCGGACTCTGAATGGGTCTCAGCAGAGGCCTGCGGATCTGTAGAAGCGGGCATCAGGGGCTGCAAAGGCGCCTCACTGAGTACCAGTAGACTGGTGACTAGCTTAACGGAAGCATCGTTGCCAGTTTTTGACCTATGTGGTCTGTCTCTGTCTTTGTCTTTGCGCTTTTTTGGAAGATCGGTAGTCGGATGGCTTACCAAAGCCATTTCGGAATACGGAGAACGGGAGCGAAATAATTTAGTTACAAATATAACCCAACGATGAATGGTTCGGGCATTAAACAAGGCACAAAACCGACAGCGAGAGACGTCATGTTCTGGGCCTAAACAGGTGATGCAGTAAGAATGAAAATCTCTATGAGGTATTTGCTTTCCACAGGCAAGACAATTGTTAACTTTTTCTGACATCGGTTAGAGCAAGAAAAAAGAATCCCCAATGGGGTACTTAGCTGTAGAGGACTTCATGTTTGAAACTTGAAAAATGAAAATTTCAGGTAGCGGCCGACCAGCACTTGCAAACTGCTTCTGCTTCGGGCTCCTTCTCGGCAAAAAAAACTGATGTAATGGCATCGGCTGCATGTTTTATACCCCTGATGACCTGACGTCATGGAAGAGGTGACAGCATCTGACGCAGAAATCTCAAGACTCTGGTATTCAGGCCGACTGAGGGCTACCTGCAGGCAAATAACCCAAGTGTGATGACTGTAACAGTGAAACATGATGAACATCTGGCTATGACTTGAATGGGGGTCTTACCCACCATAACCTGGACCTGCAGTAACTCCATGGAGTTGTCCAGTCTAACTAGACAGGAGGTGAATTTCTCTCTAATATAGATTGAACCATCATCTCCTTTGGTTTTCACACATTCACTCTGTGGTCTAAAGGTCTGGAAGGCATGGTAGCCTTCTAAGGCCAGGGTACTCTCTGATGCCTTGAACTAGGTTTCTGTGACTCCACAGACTTCTACATCTTCAAGTGATAGAAGTGCTTGCAGGAAGTGCAGTTTTTGGCTTAAGTGCCTAACATTTAGCAGCATGACCCTTGTTTTATTCTGATTGGTTAATTTGACATCGGTAATGTTGTTTGAGACCTTGCCTAAAAATGGCCGCCGGAAGCATAGAGGTGCCAGGTGCAAACCATCTCTGGCAAAACAGTGAGGATTCCCTTTGAATGACACCAAAAACTGAGCCAATTATTAAAAATCATTTTTTGTTTATACTATGGCATCATTCTAGGTGAAAGTAGTACAGTGCTCAAGGCTCCCGACATACCTGCCTGGGACATATACTCAGAGAGCTCAACCATGTCTCTCTTCATATAGTCCAGTGAGGTACATCTCAGGTCATTCATAAAAACATGAACTATGATAGAGTCATAACGGTACTTGTTGCTGAGAGATGCGTGATCTGATTAATCCTGGCACTGGACAGGCAGATGACCGTAACTTTCTCCTTGTCCAACCTGGTGAGTGGGACATCTGTGTGTCTGTCTCACTATTAAGTCTTCAATGACAAGAAATTTTGGTTTTTGAATGTTACGCCTTACTGGCTTGGTGGGTGAGACACTGGTGTTGCTATGTGCCATGGGTGTAGTGGGGACTGTGTTAGTTGCAGCAGTCTTGTGTTTTGGAGGTCTCTGGTGTTAAGGTAAGTTTTTTGAGAGAACCTCTACGTATGTGGATTTACATGTTTGATGCATACTATGTGTATGAGTAGTGGTACTATGAGCATATGTAATGGTGGGTGAATTGACAGCCTTCTCCGTGTTACTGTTTTGTGTGAGAGAGAGAACATGGATTCTAGATTCTTGGTGTAAATACATATTTTGCGCTCTGTACTAGAGTGTGTTATTAGTAGAGGGTTGTCTGTGTACATGAGGCAACTACTACACTGCCTCAGGAGACTGAATTCAACAAGGTTGGCAGAAGAAACAAGGATACTCTCCATAATGCTAGGTTGAAGACTGTTGTTGTGAGGGGTGGCTATTCAGAATCGATCATGCAGGAGCTCAAGTGGATGGATATTTCTGCCTGGGTTTTAGGCAAAATTTGTTGAAGTTAACTGTTCGGCTTTGGCATACAACTGTGCGACTCGCAAATAAGCAGAAAAACAGGGTCTAAATACCAGAAGAAGAAGAAGTTAAAAACTTGAAAAAAAATGTAATAAGCTTCAAAAGGACCAATGAGGATACTTACTCCAAGCCCTAGACTGGCCTCCCTTTACAAGACAGGTCCCAATCAGCACAATTCTCTCACAAAAGTACAATATAATATAAGTTCAATATAAGACCAACCAATCAATGAACTGTAATATGACAATTTGTGACTCAGTGACCATAAATGCACCCTACATACATAAGACTGTGTGTGTGTGTGTGTGTGTGTGTGTGTACACACACACACACACACACACACACACACACACACACACACACACACACACACACACACACACACATATATACAGCCCATTAACTGGATAAAAATAATAGACACGCAGATGCATACCTCTTACATTCAGAGTTTTGCAGAATGTCCATATTTCTGTCTCGTATTTCTGTTTGTTCCTCATAAAATATGTGTTTATCTTACAAACCACTTGGGATTGAAGTCACTAAATAATGACAGAAATTTGGGTTGCATATTTCATATCCTTCAGAAAGTGAAAGCTAACACAAAACCAGTTATTCTAACAACTTTGCAAGTTTATAAGAGCAATATTTAAAATATTTCCCTATTTTTAGGCCTTTGTCCCCCCTCCCCTTTATTTTTGGCCTTGTCCAGATTCCTTGCTCTATGAGTTTGAGAGGTATGCACTAAAGTTCTTAGCCAAAAGGCCAAGAAGCAATAAATAAATAAATAAAACAATAACTCAACTATCGAAATACTAAATAGAAAAATATCATAAGCAAAGCATATTTAATCAGAAATGTATACTATTCTATAACATGCCTCTGGATACTCAGTACTTAATCTTTCATTTAACAGTCCTCGGTTTTTCATACTGCAGTTGTAGAATGACAGTTTATGAAAGGTACTATGAAACTACAATGGTACTCAGAGGAATAAAAGTGTTTACACCTCGTTACCATATTAGTATAAACCAAAACTCTCATTAGAATGGTCTTTCTTATTAATGCTCTTCAAACACACTTTTAGACATTAAGATAACAAAAGCTACTAGTCTGGACTTGCAAATTCCTTCATATGCAGAGGAAGGCTGTCAGTGGGCATCATCAATACAACTCATGTTTTTAAAATCACTGCCTCTTTTCTCACCTAAAAAGGATTATAACATAAGGTCAGACTATTAGACTCCTAATTACTGAATAAAAATCCATCCCACAGAAGACCAAACTAATTCAAGCGCAGTGGATGCAAACAGTGGCAGTTTGCAAAGTTTTTATATTTCTGCAGTACTTAATCAAAACTATGAAATCCAAAATCATGCCTACTAAAACTGAACCCAAACTGAACCAATGTGAATGTGAAAAAAGACACACATTGTTTCATTTATTATACTGGTTGATTCATCTCTTGTCTTGCTGAGCTGAAATGAACTCTTGTCTCTACATGATGCAGCTTTAACTAGCATCCTTACTGACAATGTCTTCACAGCCAAAGGTCTACTGTGATCACAGCAAAGGTGATAGTTTTTAATATTCACATGACACATGCGATGATTCTATTTTATTACAACTCTCATTTAGAAGTAGTATATGAAATAGCAAAGTTTTATTTTAAAATGAGTGAAACTTAGCCTGACACATTTCTAAAAACTTCACTTAGGAAGAAATTCTAATAGGAAATAGACTTGAACGGAAGAAATTTGCAAGCGAGGACTGGGTTAACTCATGCTCTTAACTAAAAAGTTTAGCCATCATTTAAACAGGCTAGATTGCACCTCTCAAACAGATCACAGTTGATAGTTATACTTGAGTTGCAAAATATCTATGGTATTTTTTCCTCCTCCACCACACCTGACCAGTGACTATATATATATATATATTTTTTTATTTTTGCTCCTTCACCAGATGAGTCAGTGGACTGTTTGTTACATCAACGGGATGAGCTGACTGCCCCAGGATAGACAAAAATCCCATCGCCCATTCATACTTGCCCAGTCTGCCTAATCAGCCCATTTGCTCCCCATATGGTGACAGGAGCAAGCCAGATTCCAGTTGCATCAGATTGACTTCCTACCTCTTGGAGCTACCTTCTCCTTGTGGTAGCTCTTTTGAGCTCCACTTGTTGCTGCCTGGTGTGGGAAGTGTGCCTTCACATGCTACATTCCACAGCCAGTACACTTGCATGAGGAATCATGTGCTCAGCAGGCACATTCTCCATGGCTACTAACACCCACTGCTCTCTGTCTCTCTCTCTCTCTCTCTCTCTCTTTCTCTCTCTCTATAGGAGTCATGAATTGGTGGCCCACCTCCTCCCCTTCCTCCACCCAGGAAGGGTGTGCTGGCAGCAGCCATTCATTTAAATCCTACTCACCCCGGCCCTGCAAGTACTGAAATTGCTAATCTAAATCAGACTGTCCTGGTTGTAGTCAGGGCTTCATCCCTTTACATCACAGAACAAGGGATTGACATATCACATCATTTGTGAATATGAAATAGTTCTAGAATATTTTTCCCTCACTTCTAACAGAAGCAATATATTTCATGGTTATACATATCTCTGTAAATTCAAAAGAAATCAAGGCACATTAAACTGCACATATTTTGAAATTAAATATGATTGCATTCATTAGCTCTCCTTATCCTGGCTGATGACTAATTTAAAATAAACTGACAAAATTATAAATACCTTTGGAATTTATAGGCAGAACATGAACTGTAAGGGCCCCAAAAATCAGCAAATCAGTGAATTCAGATATTTTGTTGCAGGGACAATTCTGGAATCTGAGTAGCAATGTAGTATTTTCACCACAATTTTCAGTGAGTAGTGTGCATTCAACAATTTGGTGACCTGTAGGACATAGAGCTGCATGCCTAATGCCAGGTCTGTTCACATTCCTGTCAGAAGCAAACCACATGCAGGTACTACTCGACCATTCAGAACCAGATCCAGAACTAAATGACCTAGGCAGTTGCCTAGGACCTGGGGAATGGGGGGGTCTGTTGGCAAGTGGGTATCAACATGACTCTTTAATTAATTAAAATAAATAAACATTTCTTCTTTAAAGTGGCAGTATTTTCTTCTTTAAGAGGACACACACACACACACACACACACACACACACACACACACACACCCTGCATTAATGCATGCATCTTTAATACGATGCAAGCAAGTCAATGTAAACCCATTTTGCTCTTGTTAGTGTATGAGAGAGATGGGCAGGAATTTAAACTAGACATTCCTTGCTCTATGTGTGATGCACAGGAATTAAAGCTAGCAATGTGTGTGTGTACTGCCCCTAGTTAAGGGGGCAGGTTAGTCAATTGCCTTACTCAGGCTCAAACCCTGTACTTCAGTTATAGCAGACAAGAGACTGAATCCTCTACACCAACTACCAGACTGCTTAAGGAATTATGAGTTTCAGTAGAGACAAGAACTTGAATCCTCTACACCATCTACCAGACTGCTGAAAGAATTGAGTTTTAGTGCATTTTCAAGGAATAGTGAGTTATAGTGCATTTTCAAGGAATCGCAAGTTTCAAGGAAAGGGAAGTTTACTGTTGCTCATTCTAAGTCTGTTTTCACTGTGCAACTGTTTTGTTTCGCAAAAGGCATAATGTTTGTGCTATACAATTTGAAAGTAATTTTAATGGCATAGCAAGTGGCATACTTGCCTCTGGTGCAGAAGACTGTGGGTTTACTACCACATCATTTTGATGGATTGCTGATACTGTGGTGCACTTTAAGAGGGAGATGGTGATGCCCCCCTCCTGAGTGCATCCTCCTTTGGATAAGATGCCTAGTAACTATGAACTTGTCAGTTTGCCAGCCATTTCTTTCTGCAATATTACCAGTTTACTAACTTTTTTTTAATGTAACATTGGCAATTAATTTTTCAAGGGCAGCAGGCACTGAACTGGTGGATGAAACACTGAAATGTAAATTTGTTTGCCGGAAGCAACCTCTTCATTAGTTATAGATCTCTTTAATGTGGAATTATTCAGATTACTTTTACTTCTGCAGAGATCGTGCATATTGGCTGATATTGGTAGACTGTAATGACAAAAGTTTAAGTGGCCTTTTATGGTTGAAATCCTCTGAAATGTGTAGTGTTGTCATTATTGGTTCATACATTTTGTTTCTTTGCTTACTGGAAAAATGTTAAAAACTACAAATGCAAAACATTCTAACAATGATCCTGTATTATACAAGATATATAATTAATATAATCAGAAAGGTGAATCAAAGAACACATGTTTGTATGCACCGTCCTTAGAATGTGTGCAAGGAGCCTATGGTTTGAAAACAGCCCAAAAGTAAACTTAATCCATCAGTGTCCAAATATATTTTCTTTGAATGTCTTTCAATGAAAGTGAGTTTCAAGGGCAGAGAAGTTTACTCTTCATGCTAAGTCTGTTTTCACTGTGACACTGTATTGTTTGTTTAGCAAATGGATATCAGTGTTTGTACTACAAAATTTGAAGTAAAAGTTTTAAATTAAATCCAAATTTCTGTAATCATTGTAGAAGAAGAAAACAGTAGGCACATTGATAGGTCTGAACAGTTTTTATGATAACTGGGGAAAAACAGGTAAGTAATAGGCACTGGGATGGTTGTTGGGGGGCCTGATACTTTACCCTGTCTAGGGCCCGATTTGACCATGATCCAGCTCTGCATCCATTCCTGGATCCCTGTCTTCCTAAATAAGCAGAGCCTCCCTCTTAGACTAATAAATCCTATTCTCACATCTGTTTTGATGTTACAGGTTGACACAGTCTAACAACTTTGCAGACATATATACTGTTCCTATGATGTGGTGAGAAATTCAGACAAACAATTTGCCTGCAGTCTTTCTTATCCGCTGAGGCAATCTGCATTCCATAAGTCAATGATTTACTATTGTGTAAATGTCATAACTTCTAAAGTCGTAATACAATGTGTGTTTGGGTTTGACACAATTCAATAAAGCTACATATAAGGCACATAGAAGAATATTCTACCAATGAGCAAGTTAAAGTTTTAGCAGACCAGTCTAATTACTTTAATGTGGTACTAATGGATTTCTAACAAACTACTGGGAGTGGAGTCCATGAGATCACACACATTTGTGTTATTTGCTATAGTAGTAATTTCTGCATTCCAGTTTACAGACACTTATCAACCATGTAAGGCAGATTTCACCAAGTTGTTCACAGTAATTTTCTCTTACAAGATAAGGGAAGGAGGTTCAGCCATAACCTAAGAGCACTCTACTTACTCGGACATGAACAAATCTGTGTGCATAGATAAAGCATATGCACACACACGCACATACACACCCAACCCCCCCCAACACACACACACACACACACACACACACACACACACACACACACACACACACACACACACACACACACACACACACAATCTAATAATGTAAATAGCTAAAAGACATTGAAAGAGATTCACTTATCTGGGCATTAGCCATGCATTCCAGCCATTAACATCAAAAGAAGCTCTCACTTTACTGATATCATGCTACTAATGTATGCTACTCTACATCTTCAGCCAACACTGCTATTTATTTTCTTCTCGTGTCCTTTCATAACATTCTCATTTTCAAATAATAATCAACTCCCTCTATATGTCCTTAATTTTCCCTCCTGCTCATTACCTCTCGTCTCATTCTATTCCTCTGTTTAATTTGGCTTCAGAATGCTCTATTATTTTGAGCTCCATACATTATTTGAAATATAGTCAATATTTTGAATAACTATTTATTAATTTGCTTGACATAGGGTATCTACTTCTGCAGTGTGTCATGCTGCTTGCAGTGTATATTTTATTCTTAATATTTCTGTAAATGTCTTTCAATCTGTGTTTTTATGTGTTGTGGGGATTTTCTCCACTTGTATATAATTACCTATTAGCTCTAGTAAAATGTCTGTGCATTATTGTGGAGCCTTTCTCCTGAACTCATTTTAAAATATTTAATCTGTTGCATGGCTTTTCTCCCGTTGTATATATTTATTCAACTGCTGTTTAAATGCTTTTGAATCTGTTGTGCAGCTTCACTCCCCAGGACTCCATTGAAAATGGGCCACTGGTTCAGTCAGACTTTCCCAGTTATCAGAGGATAAATAAAATAAAATAATACATGACTAGATTTTCAGTTTTAATCTTTGCCTCAAAGACCTATCTGGAGTCATTTTATAAAATGTAGAAAACACCCATGTGTATGCCATAAGCAAAACAGGGGAGGTGGTACTGGGGAATGACCGAACAGACATGTTTGTTGCTACTGAAAGAGTCATTAATCCTCAATATTCCCACCTGCAATATATCACTGAGAAAAAAAGAGTCATAAATAAAAAATGAAATTTAAAATTAATAGAAAAAAGTATTTGCATCTATTTGTCCTTAAACAGTTTAAAAAACTAGTAAGGGGGTATGTACAAGACAACTGCATGCAGTTAGTTATAGGATACTACTGCACTTTTACTGATGGGTGTGTGTTTGCGTCTATCAGTCTACATGAATAGCAGTGTTGGAAGATATTACATAGCAGAACTGTATTAAGCAGTTCAGGACTGCCTTTTTCAAAAGAATATGTCACCCAACTTTTCCAGTATTTTAATGATTTACATATTATTTGACTTTTTGTTTTGCATAGTCCTCTATCTCTATACATGTTCAGTGTACAAAATGTAAACTGCTTAGTACTACTGTCTTAGTGCATCTCCACCAGCAAAATCTAAAAAAAGATCCAAAAGCCATATCTATATCCTGAGGCTATATTTAAGTTTGAAGAGGAGGAACAGTTATTACTAGATGGAAAATGGTTTACTATGTAGAGATAGGAGTCCTTCTTGTTTGTGACTGATGGGTATTTTAGCTTATGTCTGAATAATTTGAGTGTGATATTACAGTCAGAGAATGAAAGATACTTTTCACCAACTACTGAAAACCAATGGATAATAAGGAATTTGTATCTGCCAAGCAGTTGTTATCACATGTTCATGTGTATTATGTTTTCTAAAGGACTTTCATGAACTTCTGAATGGCATAACCAGACTAAGCTTTTTAGATGATGTGTACATTAAATTCACATAATTAGTATGCATGTCCTGAAATGCAGTTTGTTGATCTTGCTATGTGTGTATGTAAATGTATATGTTAATACATACATGTATGTGCGTGTGTGTGTGTGTATTTCTGCGTGCACTGTAAGTTTCCTCAGTGATACATTTGCCAATCTGGCATATAACTAGAGTTAAGTAACATTAACATGTACTTCAGAAGGCACACTCTGCTACTGCTTGTAAGCATGCTCTTTCTGACAAGATTACATTTTCCATCTGTCATTACTTTCAAACATAAAAATAAGGCATGGCACACATCTCCAGGATTGTGCTGCAGCCAAATTAAATTAGAAACTGAATTTGGTCATGACGGTGAAATTCAGGGCACTTCTGTGAGCTATTCATGATTAGAGCTCATGCTGTGCAACAGGCTCTTTTTCTGGGTTTAAATTACTGTGCTGTGCAAAGCTAGTTATGGCCAGTCTTCACTACATGGATCATCCTTATTAGCATTTTAATTTTCTTTTACATAAGCACTGAGAATGTAGAGCAGTGTAAAATTTTGCTCTAGCTCAGGTGGGAATACATTAGAAATAAAAGGACTTGTGGGGATGACATTTGATTTAATTTTATTCCTGACACTACAGTCATCATATTATGATACATGTTAACAGAGAATAATATATGTCACTCTGTTACCAGGAAAATTAAATCAAGGGGGTGGAGTAGTCTTTAGGGAATACTTGAACAAACCATATCACAGCAATTCATTACGGGCACCTTTTCTCTTGCTGATGAAACCATGCTAATCCACTTGGGCAGTTGAAAACAGTGTTTATTTACTTAAACTAATCAGCATCTAGATTCAAGGCACTCAATGAAGAATCCATCTTTTTGCACAATGGCTTTATAACGCCCTTTCTTATCTTGCTATTTCTGTTTCACTCTGTATTTGTCCTAATCCACAGACAATACATGCTGTTTAATGCTGTTGTAATTCTGTTCCAACAAGCCTGCTTTTTGAGTTTCTAAAGAATGCCTGCTCCAGTAAAG
>NC_056725.1:1454922178-1455017178 GCF_019279795.1 Protopterus annectens | reverse complement strand
AAACCTGCTAGGGTAAGGCAGTTGTTTGGTGTACATCCATTTGACACATTACTGAAAATGTCTTCTTCAGAAAGAACATTTCTGATTCTGCTCACTCCCATTAACTTTGGAATAGCAGTAAAGAACGAGGTGAAATATGTTGTTAAATTTAAAGCATTTAACTTTCGTAAGAATTATCAAGTATCTTTTATGAAAGAGGGGTGGCTTGTGTTAACCTGTTCAACTTACCATCTAAAAACATGGAAAGCATCAGACTTAGACCTCCTAGTTGACAAAATGAGGTTATAAGGAGGGTTCAACCAATTTTTGTTTAATTTCAGGGCACCAAAAAGACAACTAATTTGAAATATGACATATACATAAATATATATATATATATATATATATATATATATATATATATATATATATATATATATCTTGTATATATATATATATATATATATATATATATATATATATACACATATATATATACACATATATATATATATATATATATATATATACACACATATATATATATATATATATATATATATATATATATATATACATATATATATATATATATAGTATGTATTTGTCCAAATATTTTACATCATCATATAACATTACTGTAGTAGATTACATATTACATTACATTACATATCATATTACATTACTGTACTAGAAGTTGGAATCTCTTGCCCACTGACATAACTCTGACTACATCTCTGCCACTTTTCAAACAGAAAATTAAACAGTACTTCCAAAATCATTGGCTGTGTTCCTGCAATACACCTGACTAACCATTTTCTCTTACTCTGTTTCCCCTCCACTCTTCTCTTCTCTATCCTCCTCAGTTTTGATACTTTTACTGTTTTGAGATTTTAAGTATGTACTTTTTGTACAATTGTGGATATTTAATGAACTGCTTATTGTAAACTTGTTTCTCTTTTAAATTATCTTTTTTTCTTTTTTGCTTTTGTAATATCTGATTTTAGCTATTATCTTAGAGTAGTAAATTGTTTATGTAATGTACTTAGTTTTATAGTGGAGCTTTTCTCCTCGGGCCTCTGCTGAAAATGGACATGTATCCAGCCAGACTAGCCCGGTCAACAAATGTAAAATAAAAAATAAATAAAAATAAAACATATATAATAAGATTGAATCAATATGGCAGTACACTAAGTTCACAACTCTACCCTTCTATACTCAACCTTACCCATAATAACCAAACCTTCCTTCTTTACATCATTCATAAAACTCATAACTTTGTTACTACTTAAATCCTTTAGTACTTTTTCATAAGTTATTATAAATTACCTACTTTTTTTACTGTGATTAACACAGTGCATTTTTTGTATGACACATGTGGATTCAAAAAATGCTAAGGGTTGAAGTAAAGGGGATAATAAGTAATATTCTTAATATTTGTGATACATGCTCCAAGGAAGACACTGAAACCACTTAAGATATATTTCATATTCAGATTTTTTTTCTTTTTTATCCTTGGCTGACCAGGTTAGTCAGTATAGGCTAGTGGTCTCTCTTCAGGGGAGATCTGAGATGATACAGTACTAAGGGACATTTGGCCAGGGCATCGGGGAACTTTTCCCTACTCTTTTTGAAAGGGATCTTTTACATTCACTTGAGCTACCACCAGCTCATGCTAATGGGGTCTGAGTTTAACATGTTATCGGAAGGATGATACACTCTGGAGTGCTGTGTTTCCCTTACACTGCACTGCAAAGTCAGCAAGTTATCTACTTGGTATAGGAATAGCTGCTACTGATTTCTTCTGTCACTTCCATAATTGTAACTTTTCTTCATGGTTGTGTTCTACTGTACTTGAAATTTTTTGTTGTTTCCTTACTGGTGGACTTCCCTTTGTAGACTTAACCCCCTTGGCTTTCTCTGCCAATCGCATTAATCACTGTGGGCCTGGTGCCACCTTTCTGATAAATAAATATCTGCTATATGTGCAACGTATCTTTATTTACCAGTGTCTAATTTACAGCACACCTAAACTGAAAATGTTTTTCATCATGTATTGATCTTTGCAGCACTATTAATGTCTCTGCAACACCATAAGTAGGTATTATATTCTAACTTTGTTATATTAAGATGGCCCAGTGGAATTGCCCTACAGTACAATTTCATTAAAAATTCAAGATTTTGCCTCCTTTATGTAGTTTTATGGAAGCATATGCACAGTGTGCACTCTAGAGGGCGGCCACAGTGGTGCAGCGGTTAGTGTTGCCACCTCACAGCAAGAGGTTCTCCGGTTCGATTCTCGGCTGGGGTGCCTTCTGTGCAGAGTCTGCATGTCCTCCCTGTGGTCGCGTGGGTTTCCTCCAGGTGCTCTGGTTTCCTCCCACATCTCAAAGACATGCAGTAGGTGGATTGGACACTCTAAATTGGCCCTAGGTGTGAGTGTGTGCATGTGTGTGCCTTCTGTGGAAGGTTGGGCACCAGGCTGGCAACTCAACACTGTAAAGCTCCACTGCCAATCATGAGCAGACAGATGATCCGCTGTGGCAACCCCTAACCGGGAAAAGCCAAAAGAAGAAGAAGTGTGCACTCTGGTAAACAACTTTACTGCTGAAGTATCTCTTCATTGTCTTACTATGAGAAACTATTCTTTCCTATATCTTGATTGCCTCTAGAGTGAGCACAGTCTGTCTTTTGAAATAATACCCTTTAATTTTTACCAGACCCATGTCTTCATAAGCATTTTAAGGAAATTTAAATATCTCTTGAAAGAATAGATTACTTAGTACTGACTCAAAATTGTATTATCAGGTGGCACATTTAATACTTAGGTTCCATCTCAGCACTGTAGTACCAGAATTGGTGAACTTTGTCATCTAGTAATGCACACAAAAGTGACTGTAGTCCATATCTATGTTTAAAATGTTTTGCTGAAGCTATAGCCAGAATCAATAGCCTACCTAATTATTACTTTGTTTTCTCAGAGTTATAAAATGCTTCTTCTCCTTGTATACAAAATGTCTCAGGAAAAAAAAAACACAAAATTTTACAAATAGCCAGAATGGTGTGTAGAGAAAACACAGTAACAGCTTCAGGCAGTTACAAATTGATTTTTGTATTTGGCACTTTATGATGACAAAACATTGATATCAGTGTGAACTTTCGTTTAAATGAAGTAGTTCATGTCAGGTACTTTTCAGCCAAAGACAAAGTCAAAACGGCAAGGATAAATGCAGTATGCAAAAATTTTTGAAAGTGTTAGTTTGAATACCCCTAAAATACAGCACAGGGAGATTAGAAGTAAACTTTGAGGAAAACCATAAAGCAGTATGTTGCTGTACTATCTAAGCAATGTGCACACTGTTATTTACAAAGCTATTTTTCTTAATAGATACAGACTAGAAACAACATGGGGCAGAAATCATAAATTTGGTAGTTCTGGAATCTGCTTCTTACAGAAAAAAAATGGATGTATGATTTCCTTACACAACTGTCTGAGGAAAGTCCTTTCAAAGGACACAGATTATATTTGCTAGTGATTATTAATTGGCCCTTGAAGGCTGTGGGACTGATATGAATTTGTGAGTCTTCATTCTGCACTAATACTATCTGCATTACTAAAGTTCTTGTTAGAATTTGTTGTGGCAGAACACCGTATCTCATTTAGTCTGCTGTGGGCACTGATGTCACTACATTATACATTTACTGGCAGGAAGATTTCATTTGTGCATAACACAGAAAAATCACTTTATGGTGGCATAGCTAATTTGAACACTCATGCAATCAGCTACAGTAATGGTATGGTTTTGAGAGCTATACAACTTGATCTTTTGCCAAGTCACCTTAGTTCAGGTAGAAACTGCAGCTACATATACTATTGCATTTCAATGAAATCATGACTAGCTTCAGACAGAGAAAATATAATGTGCATGTTCTTTGGGCAAGGTTTTATTGAGAATGCTCAATGAATTCAATTCAGCCATTTTTTTGCACTAAGTGGTTATATGTTTTGCAGAGATGACAATTCCAGGTTCATATCTCAGTAGTAATGAGCCATTACAGTCATTAGGAATCAAACACTGAAGGCTTACTGTGACAGCATAGTTCAGAAATGAAGCAAAGAGGCTGAACAGAGATTCCAGCCTGAAGGTCTGTAGTAATGGAACAAAGACTAAAAATGGACAGCTAGCAGAAATAAAGGTCTCAGAGCCCTTAATGTAAGGAGAGAGCAAGATGTATGCCACAGTGCTCTGCTCTAATCACAGCTTTACAGATACTTCACTGTATGCACTTATCACTGACTTAGGAAGAACTCTTGTTTTATGAAGATTAACTCACTTGGACTTACAGAAACCTTTTTCTGCTATACATTTATATTGAGGATAAAGCAAAATACAGATGCTTGAGAGAGGTACAGTAGGAAGGATGAAAATGGTAGAACACTTCTGCAGTGGACATTGTTATACTCGAGTCTCAATTCTCAATAAATCCAGTGCACAGCCTGCCTGCTAGAGATAAAGTACCACACTTTTTTTACAAGGTATAGTCCAGTCACTCAAATCCCAAATCCCACACTTCCTAATTAGATCTGGTCCCATGATTAATGAAAAGTGCTTCAAGAAAGTCTGCTAAAAATCATAGGATAGCTCTCCGTCAGATATTCCATGTGGAGATTTCTGATTAAACCTTTTAAACCCAAAACCTCATTTTTATTTACCTTTCACAAATACAGTGATCCTTCCCATCAGTCAATAGCATCCAAGCCTAAGCTCAATTCTGCTTTTTGAAATACAATAATCCTTTCTAAGAAGAGGGTGCAGAGAGCTCTTAACCCTCATCCCAAAATGTAAAACAGCTTCCTGCTATAGGATACATCCTGAGTACAACTTGCATTGCAGGGACATACCATGCCATACCAAACCCAACCCTTAGTATCGCTCCAGCTGTTAGTGTTCCATACATACAGTCCTCAATATCTTAGCATATTTTGTTGCTGATGCCATATTTATTGTAGATTAACTGCATCCTCACTGGTAGCTCTGCTGCTAGTGAGGTGTGAAGATGTGTAAATCTCTGTACTAGTCAGTGCAATGAGATCAAAAGAAAGGAATGGAAATCTCCAAGGACAAGTAGTCACATAACATTTAGTCAGCCATGAAGGGTGTTTTCAAATGTATCACTACAAAGTCTGGAAAGAAAAAAAAGGTCTACATGCTTTCGGTAAACTTTATGACATAGGTGGAAAAATAATGGAGTAGGGATTTACCCTTAACCTCTAGATGTATATTTTAAAACAAACCAAAGCAATTGATGCCAAGTCTAGTAGTGATACATAACACAATGACTAGGATCAAGAGTCATGGGCGGAAAGCCTTGAAGAACACTACAATCATACAATCATCACTGGAAGTACTCACCTGTGAGGCCTACTCCAGTGATTCCACTTTTCAAAATGTACTCAGTCTTCAACTATCAGTTGTATCCTATTGACCAACCACTTCAGTATGCAGGCTACTACCAGAATGGTATACTCTGGGTGGTTTCTTTGTTATTTATTCACTATTTGTTCAGTGGGTAAGTGGACTGGTCTACTGACCCTTTTTAGTCAGGACTTGAACTCAATGAGCATAAAATACAGCACAGCCTTTCAGTCAACAACACTGTACACAAAATAACTACATAGCAAAATTCAGAACATATGGGTAAGATTAAATACAGATAGGGTAACATTAAAACAATCCAGTCAGAGTGCAGTGAGAAAAAATATACAAAGTGCAAGCTAAGATATGCATAAAATACAGAGCCATTATACATCCAATATATAAATCATTATGTCCATGTGAAATATTTGCATATATATAATGCTACATTAAGAGGCTGAGAAATGTTTATTAAATGTATTCTAGTATTTACAACATGGGATGATAAGTTACCTCACCACTGTCATGGAAGCAGCTGCAGGTAGTTTCAGTAAAGTGATGCTATTTAACTATATCTTTTGAAATTTTTCATGGTTTCTTGATTTCAGGTGACTGTAGGATCATACTTGTTTCCTCCACTTTACATTTAATTTTCCACATTCAAAAAATATAGTAAGAATCCTTAGTGATAACACATAGTCCCCCATTAGTTCTTCTGCAATTCTTTTTTTTATTTGTTTAATGCAAAACCATATTTTCAACACATCATTACTAAACCATGCAAACAAAACAATATAACATTTATATTATAACAGAGGTGAAGAGGTATGTTTGTAATTGAAAAATCTAAATATATATTTTTTTCATTTAAAGTCTGTTTTATAAACTACACATTTTGATAAGCTTTATACAAATATAATACAGACTAAACATTTACAATCAGTAGCCACACTAACTTTGTTTCCAGTTCTTAAGTGGATTACTAAATTTATTATTACATTTAAATGTTTTATGAATTTGTAGATACATTCGCATGGTGCTCAACTGAAATTTCTTGTAAATTGCAGTAGATGGTTGCAACACTCAAGCTTTATAGGTTCATAGGTCAGCATACCTCTCAACCTCTCAGTGCCAAGAAATCTGGACAAAGCAGGAAAGAATGGGGGGACAAAGGCCCAAAAATAGGGACAGAATTTAAATACTGCTCCTATAAACTTAGAAAGTTTCTAGAGTAACAAGTTTTCATTATATGTGTTTTCTGAAGGATATAAAGTCTAAAATTCAAATGTCTGTCATTATTAAGTATTATTTAGCGACTTCAATCCTCGTTGATTTGCCAGAAAACCACAAATTTTATGAGGAACAGACCAGAAATAAGAGACAAAAATATTGGCATTCTGCAAAAATCTGTACAGTTGAGAGGTATGCTTAGATCAGTACTAGGTTAACTGCCCTTATGGGCCATTTTAAGCCTAGCCAAGTATCCCATTTGAGATTGTGTTTGTAAGGCAAACACCTTAACCATTATGCCAGACCTCACACCCTCCAAATTATGCCTTCTGAGAATATACAGCCCTGAAAGAACTTCTGAAACTTATTGTGACCATGTAAATATGGGCCAATTAGAATCACAACAATTTTTTAGAAGAATGAGTTTTTCTAAAATCATGTGTTGAATCCAGCTGACTTGCTTGGCTACAGCAAGTTTCAGAAGCTATTTCAAGACTGTATATTCTGAGAATACACAGTATTGAACATAGAAGGCTCCCTATGACAACTGTGAGATCCAGAATTGAGAGTGAAGCAAATATGAAAAATAAACAATAATTCAATGAAAAAGAAAATACTGAAACTCATTTTAAACTCATCATTACATCAACAAAGCATTCTTAGAGGAGGGACGTCACTCGCCATCCAAACCCAATAAGGAAGAGTTATGGTCTCCCACACTCATGCTTCTTAAACATGCTAATGCTTAAAGCCTAAGATTGATGAACCTCAGAGAAGGGAAACTACTTCATGCTATCACACCCTTGCAGCTAGTCTGTGACATAGAGTGATAAACCCAGGTGATCCAAGTTCAGCAAGGCACCTGCTGGATATGGCGAGATGGAAGAGGAATGACTTGGCATTAGCCTACTCACCTGTTTCACTGGAGGAAAAGGAGGAGATGTGCAGGGAAGCAGCTGGTTTGCAAACCTTGGAAGTGGTGAAATAGGAGCCATAGTGAGAACTGTAGCTGCTGTAGGAGGTGAGCACTGAGACAGACCACAACATAGCTGGGAGTGTTAACCTCAAGACACTATTGCACACCCGCTGGATGATATCAGCCTGCACACAATTGAGTGGACATTGAGTATGAGCAATAAAAAAAACCTACAAGCCACAATAAGACAGCACTTTGCTGTCCCAATTCTACTCCCACTCTTACTGCATGGTGATGTGCATCTCCTATAACCTGGACCCTGGGTAATTGGCCATCGTCCCAAAGTACAGGCTCTCTTCACAAGGTTAGACACCTGCAAAGTGGGTCACACTGGCTGTGATATCATAATTCAGAGAACTGAGAGGATGGCACATTATGGAAATCAGCAGCAGATGAACCAGAAGTCAGTGGCATTAGGGAGAAAAAATCATACCTTAATATCAGACTTAGTATATATTTTCCCATTCACTCTTGCAGTTGTGCTCTTCTGATAACTGCAATTACAGATACTGAGTTTCAAATGGTGCCCAGTATAAAAAAATATACAACCCATGTAGACAGTGCAGATAGATTAAAATGTTATTTTAAGACAAGTACAGTTGAGTAAGTTCCACTTACCAGTAACAGTAAATGTTCACAGAACACAGTACTTCACTGGCACATGGGTAGTAGTGCCCTGCTATCCCTCCCACTGGCAGTCTATCAAAGCTTCGAACTCCTCCCGCTGTATATCATGTGAGAGTGAAGAGCCAGTCACCTGGCAGGACCAGAACAGGCCTTCACACTCAAAGACAGGACCCATTCAGTTTTCAAGGGTCCAACAGGAAGACTAGATGTAAACATCAGCTTTACAAACACCTACTGTTTCAAATAAAACACCAAACACACACATAATAAAATAGGTTGCTGAATGAAGTAATGCAACAGCAATTCCAACAACCAACCAGGGATACGCAGCAAAAGAGGGGGGTGGCGAGTGGTTACTGCCAGTAAGACAGTGTGTTCTACAAACATCTACTGCTACAGGTAAGTGAAACTTACACAACTGTACTATGTTCAACAAACAGAATGCCTTACTGCTATATGATAGATTCCCAAATCTCACCACACCTGGGAGAAGGAGGAAGCATAAGGGTCCAGGAGCCCCTGGAGGATGGTCCTTGTGAAGCTTGCTCTGGATCTAGATGAAACATTCCAGTTTATAGTACTTCTTGAAGGTACAGACAAGAAGACCAATTTGTTGACTCTAGAATACTTCTAGAGTCCACCCCTTTCCAATAAGCCCTTGAAGAGCAAAAGACCCTGGTAGAAAGTGCTTTTTACCTTGCCTGGATTCACCTTTCCATGGTGGGTATAACAAAAAAAAAAAAAAAACAGTACCAAAGGACAACCAAAGTGCAATGGTTTGTTTACAGACAGGTTGACCTTTCTTTGCCTCATAAAAGGCAATAAATAGCCTTTCAGCCTTCCTGATGAGTTTTGTTCTGTCAAGGAAGTACCTGAGCTGCCAATGCACATCCAAGGTATGAAATATCCTTTCCCCCTTCTTCTTAGGTTCAGAAAAGAATAGATAGAATAACAGACTGATTGAAGGTGAACTCTGAGACCACATTTGGTATGGAAAAAGGATTAGTGTGTAATACAACCCTATCCTTGTGGTAAATCATATAAGGTTGCCCAGTCAGCAGCTCAGAAGCTCACCTTGCACTTGTCACAGCAATAATCAAAACAGCTTTTCACATTAAGAATTTGAGATCAGTGTGAGCTGTGAGGTCAAAAGGTGGTAAGGTCAATTTTTCCAGAACATAATTTACATCCAAAAAGTAGGAATTTGTTTGCGAGGAGGTCTCATATGGAAAACTCTTTTCATAAACTGTTTTACTAAAAGAGAAGAGGGCAGATGAGGGGTTCATTGGCAGATAAGCAGAGATGGATGCTAAATACAACTTAATGGATGCATATGATAAGCCATCCTGAAGAAGGTCACACAAATATTTCAAGACCAGAGGGATATTAACCTTAATAGACCCTCTGTTTCCATTTAAGCATCATTTGGAAAACCTCATCCATTTGCAATCATAACATTTTCTAGTAATGAGACAAGTGCCTAAAAGGAGTCAAGACTCAATTATCAAGGCTGTTAACTGAAGCTTTTCCAGTTAAGGTGCACCAACCACCCGTGAGACTGTGTGACTAGATCCAGTATGTGGGCAAGTCTACAGCAATTTTCCTTGACTAATACAATTAACAGGGAAAACCAAGGTTGCCTGGGCTAATAGCGGATCACCATAATAATCTTTGGCATTTCACTTTGAACTTTCAGAAGCACCTGGTGAATTTGTGGAAACAGTGGAAACACATACAGGAGCATTCCCTTCTAAGGGAATAATAATGCACCTGTCTAACAAGCATGGCTGCAAGGATGACTGGAACAGAATTTCTCCATCTATCTGTTCTGAATGGAGGCTAGCAGAACTATTTGAGGCATTCCCAACATCTAGATTGGATCCCAGAACACCACTACCTTAAGCATCTACTTATGCAGGTCTGCCCAGGATCTGCTAAAGCTGACTGCCACAATGTTGTGCACTGACAGAATGTATGATGCTTGAAGAGTCAAAGAATACTAAGAAGCCTGCTTCCAAACTAGTCCAGCATCTGACAGAGAAAAGGAGGGAATAATGAAGTCTGGTGTAGAAGATGAGGAGGACCCCCACCCCCGAATGGAGGCAGATGTTTTTTTCACTGCCATATGTAACCCCTGCCAACAATGTTTATCACCCATTTGTTGGAAACCACTGATGGCCAGGTTGTCTTGTTGAAGGATAATCTGAAAGACAAGACACTCAATGGGGAATGAGTTAAAAAGGGGCACTGCACCTCAGTACATTCATGAGTTGGAAAAAACAGAGTCATTTTAAGGAAAAAGGCCCTTCTTGTTCAGTTTAGTGATGTTACCATACAGACTTTTCCTTTTATTGCCTTGGATTTTATTAGGTTGCGACTTACGTTTGTTCAGCCATCAAAAATGATCCTGCTTGAAGGAAAACTTGGGGATATAAAACATTGTCAGAACTTCATGAATCAATTTACCTCTGTCTTCCCAGTGTGTAAGCATCTGATTAGCTGCTGTACCAAATACACAATCAGACTCAAGAGGAACATTCAAAATATCATTCTTCAACTCATCAGAAAAATTCAGGGAGTGAAACCAAGCATACTTCCTAGTCACCACTGGCAATGCTACAGATCTAATAATATTACCAGCCCCCACCAAGGCATTTTTAATGCATGTTTAGACACCTGAGAAACATTATAGACAATATCTTTAAAATAGGCCTTTTGCTCTCCAGGCAACGGTGTAGCAAATTTGTCTAAATGTTATTTGCATCCAAAAACAACCTTCCCCATAAAACACTTGCAATTAAACAGTTTGTTGACTACTGTACTGGACTGCATCAGCTTTTTTCCCATAGATTCTAGACACAGTTTATTTTGAGAGAATGGGTTAGAAGAAGACATGCCCCGGGATTCATGAAGCTCGGCGCAAGGCCGGCGTAAGGCCTGCGCCGGCGGTGCATGGAATATCCGGCGCAGTAGCGCCATATACATATTAATGAGAGTGCACCGGAATCACAGACACGTGCGTAGTGTACGTGAGCGAGCCCAGGTAGGATGCGTCTGGAGGCGTGTCTAAGCCAGCATGAGGTGAGCAACCTAATGTGCTGACAGCCATGGTCCGCCCACAATAGTAATGGCAGCAGCCAGGTCCTGTGCAGAATGAAACGCATGTACAGTATGCAACATAGTCCCCATCCCAAATTAATGGAGAAGCAAATAGAAGCCACGAAGGCATAAGTGTACCCGACCAAGGAGTAAAGGATACGATAAGACCGCTGCTCATTCCGCAATGCACTGTCAGTGTTTACACTCAGAGAAGGTGTACAGTCAAGATGTCAGCGCCGCACCGACATAGGAGCAGCGACTAAGGTCACCACCTGTCCCACTTTGGTTGGGGCAGTCACCCATGGACAGTTGTGTCCCAAAAACGATTAGAAATGGCTGACGTGCTACGATTGTAGGACACAATGATATCCCGTATTTAATGTAATGGTAGCATGAATTGGTTATTTCTGTAACAGAAATACCTAAATGACACAAAACAGAATAAGCAAGGAAATTGCCACAATAATAAGCATATTATTTAGGCAAGCAAGTGAATTTCCATGCTATATAGTGACCGTTTGTATGTGTCGGCCTGTAAAGTCAGATGTGAGTCCCGGAAATATCCCAGATCGGAAAATGGAAAAGGTGGAAACCCCAGTAGCGACATGGGCATGGTCACCAGGGTTACCTGCTGTCCCAATGTGCCATGGACAGTCCCTGATTGGACAGTCGTGTCCCTGCAACAATCGTGAAAATGGAAAATGACCCCCGATCCCCTGCCATGCAAATTCGCGCAATATACATGTAAATAGTAGCATAACACATATACATTACGATATGGAACACAGACATGGCATAAGAAAATAAATAAGGAACGCAAACGCTACAGAATAAGCTCATAGTATGGCAAACAAGTGAAGTTCTGTCAACTGAACTAGCCCAGAGCATGTGTAGTCCAGCAGATTTCGAAGTGCAC
Organism: Protopterus annectens; assembly: GCF_019279795.1. NCBI lineage: Eukaryota > Metazoa > Chordata > Ceratodontiformes > Protopteridae > Protopterus > Protopterus annectens. Next base: position 1,455,004,934 of record NC_056725.1, on the reverse strand, counting down.
ACATAACATGCCCCACTATGGGCATTGGAAAAGGTGCCAACCATAATGGTCACAAGCAGTAGTGACAGTACATAGCCGGGTAGCTGTGCTGACATAACAACAGTAAGGAAGCAAGATACCTCAAACACAGGCAAACATGTGCATAGCAACATATCCCAGACCCAGCAATGTCTCTGTTGCATACACTGGATGGTGTATGATGAAGTGTAATATCCAGAAGCAGAACCCATGCATTCGGATGTACCACACAATAGCCTCATTGTACATGTCAGTCACACCCATGTATACCCCTGCACCCAAACCTGCTAGCATCCGTGTGCAGCTATACAACCACACACAATGTGCATACCTGAACTGTGGTAAGATGTTTGTGTTAGGCAATGCCACGCGGGCAAATACGTACTCCACATGTCCCCAACCCACCGCAGGTACAGATATGTAAATGGCTGCATGTGAATGTGTCAGCAGAATGTGTACATCCCGCATGTAGTATGTACCCGACCAAACCATCTATGTTTGCATACGACACGGTGCACATAACTGTACACATGTGGACAAGTCGGTCGTTGGACCACCGCATCGATGATTATCTCTGCTGTGAAGCCAACCACATATACCGGAACAGGTGCCAAACAAACAGGACGCCCTAACAGGGTGCTACAGGCAAAGAAGGGGAAACTGGGACATCACATGTGGAGATTAGCGAGCTGGACGGACAAATACACACGGTCAAGGTAAAGGACGGAACAACATGCATATGGCCGGATGGATGTTGTTCGTAAAATATATAGAAACACATATGAAGTTCCAGTTTACACTCAAATACTATATAATGTATTGAATTGTACCGCATAATATGGCAGTAGAACTAAGTCTGCATGTAATTGGTGAAGCTAAGCTGTACTGTGATGGAATTCTGAACCTGGCAGTAAGCAGTACAGCAGGCTCATGTCTGTCATCATTAATTATTTGCTGGGTTACAGAACAATAAATGTATGTACATGCATAACAGCACTCCTTCCCCAGAGGAGGATGGCCTTGTGAGCTCTATCGAAGATAGCAGTACAACTCCCTACCAGAGAGACAAAGCAACGATAAGAAATTAACTGTCCACTGTATCGTAACAGTCTAGGGTCCTTGAAACAGCTACAATCACAAAAGGATACTGTAATGTACAAGGTGCCTTGCAAGGCTGTGTTATTCCCATGAGAAAACAATTTAAGAGCACGACCCCAGCACCCACGTATGTATAGACTATTGCGGACCATAGTGATGGAAATGCCCTGTGACCGACCACGCCAGTAAGGTGGGCAAAAGCTGATTGTAAACACTATATAAAGAAACTGCTTACTGTATAGAGTCAGACAAAACTCTCATACTTGGACTGTATATTATTTAGCCTGCCTGTGTACACTACTAAAACGTTCTGAACCCGAGCCTCCTGTGTTATCGGCTGTCACTTAGAAAAGCCTACTGATAAGTACAGTCTGGTTGTAACAACTTATTTCACATTGTGATCCTTGTAATCCGGAATTCCCTTGGTAAGCTACAGGTCAGAGTGCATGGCTGGTTAGACATGTACGCTGGAGAATATGCAGAAATGGTTCTTCTTGAATGAAAAGACCTCCGACTGAATTGTTGTGTGTAAAGAGGCTGTTTACTGTCTGATCTGTGGCTGAAAAGCGGAAAACTGGATCCCAAGAAGAAAACGTGCAGCCTTAAACAGGAGGCCCAGGTAAGGAGTGTCTGCCTTGTTGTGTCTATTGTAGATCAGGGACCAGACTACATTGTGTTTCTGTTAACAGTAGTGATATCGGGTCAAGACCTACCCACATACTGTTAAATCTGAACATAGGTCAGGGGAACACACAGCAGAGTAAATAGTGATTAGAGACACTACAGTGGATACAGGGAAGGAGACACACGTGTTATGACAGAAGGGTACGTAGCAGTCGTGGTAGAGGATATGGGAGATTATTGAAGCAACAGATCATGTGATCCGCTTGACGGGTGACGGATGATTATGCAATCGCAGAGAGCACATAATGTGAGTTACGCAGCAAAATGGGCTAATAAATATGACATTGATGGCATATTAGGCAACATATCGTTACTGAAACATTGTAATCCCTGAAAATTTGATGCATATGTTCCAAGGTAAACACCTGTTCCACCCTGAGAGGGATATGCCCTCTGGCCAGCCGTGTCCTGTAAATAAACCGAACAATGTCAAATGTCCTGATATCTCAGGACAAACATTTCCCAGATATATATCAAAATGGTAGCATAAAACAGTAAATTTGTATGTGGAACAGCAAAATATAATAATAAACAGAATAAGCAACTGAAATGCTACAACAATTGTTCGCCTCCTGGCAAAACGTGAATACCTGTCGATGTACTGGCCGTGGGTATGCATTTTCCAGGCAAATTACACCCATCCAACACTAATGTCCCACATTGTGCATTGGAAAAGGTGGCAGCCCTAACATGTGCAGGCGCCAAAACAGCGACAATTGGGTATCCGCTATGCATATCGGTGGACTGAGGTAGTGTAATCAAGGGAATAGAACACTACAAATGGCTAAGCATCATACATACACAGAGAAGATCATAATACAGTAGTAGCGATCGCCCCACAACACCCTACCACCGCAGATACCACATGCAGGATATTAAGCGGGAGGGCAGGCTAGTCCCCACATCGCTATCCTGTGGCAACAGAGGTAGCACAACGAACAAATGTAATAGAAGCTATTGAAACCACATCCCGAACACGTAACATACCTAGGGACACCCGAGTAAGAACACAGTACTAAAACAGAGTGAGGATATCTGTCAATTAATTGAAGTACCGAACCATCATGCAGGACAGGAAGGCCAGGACCCAACCCCCGTAGCGAAACCACCGTGGACACCAGAAGATACCTGCCAAGTCATAGAGGGGATTTCTCATCCACAAAGTAATCGCTATTCACCATGCAATACCCCTGTATCTCCTGATCCGAAACCAAAAGGGGAATGGCGGATGGTACAGTATGTATAAGCTGTAAATCATGTAAGAATACGTAGGGTAGCATTGGTGCCAGACCCACACACTATATTCAATGCTATGAACATGCCACAGAAGTATCTAACCGTGGTACATATAAGCTATGCTTACTTTGCAATACCTATACATCCACATAGTCCGTATTGCTTTGCTTGTACAGTCAGGGTGACAGATACAGCCATACCCGCTATCGCGGGCTACTGTGAAAGTACAACGATATTCTCACAGGATGGCCAGCTACATTCCGTGTCAACTCCACCCGGGCCAGTCAAGCTCCACTTTAATTGATGATATTCTGCTTGCGGCCCCTACCCAGCAGCAATGTAAGTAAGATACAATAGCATTAATGAGATTATCAGCAGAACAGGGACATAAAGTAAGCAAGCATAAATTGCAACTACAGAGAATACAGGTCAATTACCAAGTAGGGTAGAACATCACATGACGATAGGAAGGTAGCAATATAATAAGAACCCGAGCCAACTAACAAGAAGGGAATGATGTCGTGTCTGGCCCGACTAACACATGTTAAATCTGGATACCAAACAATGCTGTGGAATCCGCTGTATTGTTTGCCTTAACCTTTAATACACTTATGGCAGCACAACACATAGTACAATCGGATTACAGTAGCAGAAACAGTGTTATGCAGACTAGAACGATTGATAGCCTCAACAGCTGTAGTAGGTCTCGTGAATAATCATAACACATGTTGTCAGACCGTAGATTGTAAGCGGAGATATATGACGTCAGTCTTGATGCAACAGCAGGGAAGTAAGCAACGCTAAATAGCTGACTACTCATTGCAGTTGGACACTGTGGCATGGTCAGTGCCACATTGTGTACAGGCAGTTGTTGTAGCACCCATGGCAGTACAGGCCCCGCCGTAATGTTACTACACCACCCTCTCACTGTGAGAATGTGTCATGCAGTTGCGATCAATCCGCTGCAAGAGAAGATAGAATTCCTGACTCGTGCTAGACATTTGTCATGTCTGACCATACCACTGAGTCAACCTCACATGGTGATTGAACGATGTACAACATGAAACCTATCAACGTCACGACTGACACCTGTGTATGGCACACCACACAGTTGCCTATACGATATGGATTAAATAACTACACACAGACATGATAACACTGGTATACCCTTAGATGATGCAGAGGTGACAGTTAATGTGTACGGATCATGTAGACAGAGTCCTACAGGAATGAATGAAGTAGTTTATGCAGTAGTCATTGATAATGACATTGTAGACGGCCAAACCCTGCAGCATAACGTGTCTGCTCAAGCAGCAGAATAGATAGCTTTAACACGTGCTTGTACTGTAGCGAAAATGATGTGTGGACATATGTCCCAATAGTCATTCTGTTGTCTGTGCAGTGCATGTTTATGAGCAGCAGTGGAAGAATAGGGAATGAAAACATCCACCGTAAATCGATTAATCATGCGCGATACGAACCTGAATGCATTAGACTACATGCAGTTACCCACTGAAGTAGGTAATTGTAAATGTGCAGGGCATAGAAAGCAACAGGATAACAGTAGGAAAGTTGAGGCATGAGCTCATGCACCTGCAAAACAAGCAGCGCCACAGTTGGAAAGTCACTGTGTGAATGAGGAGTGACAAACCTCAGACTGTTTAGATGTAGAAACTGTACAAACAATGCAAACAGCAACTACGAAAAGCAGAAAAGCCGACGTGGTTATGACGAGGAGCAATCCTTGAACACGGACTGCACATATCCACAGTGATAAAGCCAATATTAACGCCCAATATATTCAGATATGCGGCTTCGTGGAGCCATGGGTAGAGACATGTCTCAACAGCGGCCATGGTACATTTGGTTAACAGAATACCCCTAACATACGGAATTACGAACCACATACAAACCTCATCAGCACCGTGTCACGCTTGCCGAGATATCATGCACAGGGAGTATTTAAACCGAAGGGAGTGAGTTTACCCACACCACCCTAACTGCTCCGCATTATTTGTATGGAATTCATACATCTGCATAAATGTGAAGGGAACAAATACTGTTTAGCGATTACACATATATATAATCAAAATGGGTAGAAGCATTCACAACCAGTAATCCGGATGCAGCAGCAGTGGCAAAGGTGCCAGTAAAATTAAGTATCCCTAGATCTGGCATGCTGTAAAGAAGCTACAGTGACAATAGAACACATGTAGTTAACCAGACAATCACGCTACCTGGGGGATTACTTCAGACACCATGAATGTCAATTGCATGTACAACCCACACTCAGCACGACTGCTGCCGCCATAGAATGGGATCCCGAGACATAAGTAGAGGAGTTTGGTGGGTGACATCCAGACGAGTTACATGAGCTGTCTACCTCTAGCATTGCTGAGCATGACAACAGTTCCAAATGTAAAGTGCTGCACCCACTTCAAGTAGTATGTGGAATGGCATATCATGTGCCAGAGTGGAAAGCTGTCATGCCTGCAGAGCCGGAGGTCAATGACTCAGTAGTAGGTGACATGAGAGGATTGTTAACTAGTAACAGTGTTCTTCAGTTAAAGTCTGTTACAGATAAGAGCAAACGAAGACGGAAGCATAGCTGACACCAGTATCCTGTGTGTATGTCACTGTTATCCAAAGAACATTATTGCCAAGTGGACAGTGCGAATGTCTGTACCGGTACTGTTGGCAACGCCTACCGCAGTAAAGTTTGCAGAGAGGTCGGCCTGGGTCCACCTCACATTTCTCAAACTGGTAAAGGATATCAAGTCTGATTGACATCTTGTAGCTGATATACCAAAGAGCCCGAATCACCCGGCGAAGACTGTATAACAATACAAAGCAACCCCAAAGACATTTATGTTTGCTGTCCTAATGATTATACACCTATTAACCATGTTTGTGTTTACGCTACAATTTCCGAGACCTTACCTGCATATAACTACACGGATACAAATACTGATACGTGATGAACTGGCCACAGAGTGTCTTCCACACTTCAACAGATACCTAGGCATGATGCGGTGCATATAGAGACTAGGAACACATGAAATTGCTGTGTTTGTACTGCCATACCTACATCATATGGAGGACTTCCGATGCATGTTGTCCCTCGGGATAGATTGAGACTTGTGAATATCTACACTTTGATACAGGTTCTGTGAGATCACAGGACAACGTGGCAATGTACTTACCTGTTACACAAAAAGGAATTGTATGTTATCATAAACATGGTACAGTTTCAGTTGGTGGGAGTATTTGTAACATAACTGTGTCTTACAAATGTCATATAACAGCCAAAGATCACAGTACTACTTGTAGCACCATTCCTAATTTGTATTGAAACATCATGAGAACAATGTTGAAGGATGTGCAGAAACATCCTGAATTGTAAAACAGTCCTCTGTTCGAGACAGGAATTTGTTACATGCAGAGGTAACCCGCATCAGTAATAAAGTACAATATAGTAATGTTGTTTGTGGGAAATAAGCATAGCAATGGTTACCTGGGAATTGGTCCGCAGTTGTTATTTGGGTTATCTGGCTCCAGTCACATGACATACTGTACAATTGCCTGTGGGTGCTAAACTAACTATAACACATATAGCTCAAAGAACTGGGAACACAGTCGAGACACCTACTAAGCCAGTGGGTGAAATGGAAGCTGTTCTGACATGTCAGTCCTCTGCAAGAGATAAAGGAATACCGATTCATATGGACTTCAGTGACAGCGCCACAACATGGGCTGGAACACCCCAGCTTCTGGAGTAGTGAAATCAATCAGGAACAGAGGAAGTTATCAAAACTGTCGGAGGAAGGATGAATGTGACTTCACGCCCTGAACATGTGACTGATGAACTGGATGCAATGAGAACTGTTGTGTCACAAAATGTAATAGTGCACGACTGCACCGTGGCGCTGAGAATTGGTACGCGCGCGCTTACTGAAGAAGATCGCTGTGTCCAACTACCACATGAAGAGACCAAAAGCAACGCCCACCTACAGGTAATATAGCAGGTGTCATCCATGGCGGAACCAGGCCCAAACCCACTGCCGAACCATTTCCACAAACCATTGGGTGGATGGGGTCAGTCATACTGAATATCATGATTGCCATTTGTGTTGTTCTGCTCATATTGGGAGCATGTGTCTAGTGCGGGATACTGTGCATGTAAGTATTAGGGACTCTGGCAACATACCTGTACCCGAGACTATGTATCAAGACCTGTAGTGGTATTTGTCAATAGAAAATGCAATCCTACTTGCAATGTACATCAAATTACTTGCCTAGTTAAACGCTCCACAGAGGAAGACGCCAGGAATGAAATAATGTTGTATATGTCTCTGGATAGAGTAGAAGCAATCAAAGGAGGGAGAATGTTAGCAAAATACATATTTAAACATAATATGACGTGCAAATTTAGAAGCTAATAGTGTATAATGCATATTATTCTACCTGACAATATAGCAGTACAGCTTCTCATGCATGTAATTGCTTGTAGTGTAGCTGCAGTGTGATTGAACCCTAACCCTAGCAGTAACCAGTGCAGCAGGTGTATGTCAGTCAGCATTAGTCATCTGCTCGGTTAGAGAATAATACATGTATGTACAGGTGTATCTGTCATCCCTCTACTGAGGAGGATAGGCTTGTGAGCTGTAACACAGAGTACAGCTGCTCAGCAGAGAGACACAGGAACCTAGTAGGACACGGAGTGAGGACTGAATATGAACAGTGTTGGAACTGTGTCAGAGCAGAACTTACCAAAGTACAGTCTAACTGAATATGTGGCTTGCAAGGTTGGGCTATCCTCATGGGAAAACATGTAATAAGCATTACCTGAGCACTGTTGTAGGAATACAATGTTCTGTACTCTAGCAATGTAAATGCCTTGTGACTGACAACATCATTAATGTGTGCAAAGGATGATAGTATACAGAATGCTCATACAGATGTAACATGTATAGAGTTGAACAAATGTCTAAACTTTGACTGCATACTCCTTTGCCTCCTGCTGCACACTAATAAAATGTTATTAATCCCAGCTTCCTCTGTTAATGAGTGTCATGTTGAAAATACGAATGAGTGTTACAGTTTGATTTAAAAGACTTAATTGACAGATGTTTACGCTCTAGCATTGGAATAGGTCAAGACAAACATCACAATGTCCATGTGTACCACATACACACAGCCAGTAACACGCAGTAGTAGTGCATGAAGGCATACACGACTGTGGGAATAGTACAGGACATATGGCACGTGCCAAGTGCAGATGCATGACACAAACACCAGGATGGGTGTCCCTGCAAAGAGGAACATGTGCCAACTACACCTCCCACAGATGTACTGGCAATAAAAACACATGGCAAACACACAGACACACTACTGTCCAACACATGACTGCAACGGAGCCTGGTCAAACACCAACATGAAGCATGCACAAACAGGGACTTGAGTAATGTTTGCCTTAACACCCCCCCCATAGGCCAAAGAAGAATAGAATGGACATATGCATGTAATGCTGTGAAGGATGTGTGGTAGTCCTCAGTATCACAGTGTTAGGGACACAGATACACTGTCATCAACTGTGACGTATGTGCAACGTACACAGCATACCTGCATGTAATACAGAGGACAATCATGTGCCACAGAAATATACAGTGGCGAAAGACTATAGTGGATAGACAATTGTACATGTGACAAACGATGAATATAGGTTCACACGGCCATAGGTACAGGGTAGGCCATCGTCCCAGGCCCAGCCATAATACTACACCATAGTTAGGATGACTTTGCCAACCTTCTGTGCCTCAGATGAAATACCCATGATATTGCTGTATCTCCGCCAAGCAGTGATAATGATGTAATCCCTGGCCTATACCTGCAATTCTCCATCCAATGGACAACATAGCTGCGAACAAGGCTAGGAAGGATGTCTGTCTCACATGTACTGTGATGTAGATCCACAGCATAATGATTGTCTGGGTGATATATGTGTCACCCAAACACATCCCACGAATGACCGTGACAAGGTAAATGTCACCTGCCCCACTGATTCTGAGGGATGCGGATACAGTAGGTGAAGCATACACATGACATATGGGTTGACATGGCCTTGTATGTCAGGCACAGGTCAACACCAAACAGCAGGTATGTGACATGATGTGGCAGGGTCCTACATGTGGGGCAGCATTACACAAAATGGTGTCATCCTGCATCTGTACAACGATCAACCTATGTGGGCTTCCCAGCTGCTGTAGGTGTATGGTCAGATACAGTCTGAATGGGGCAACGAGTAGATCATAGGTGTAACACGAATGGGTACAAGGGAACAATGACCTAGCCTGATGTAGATGTGAATCCCTGCACCAACAGGTGGGCAATGTAGAAGACCCACACAACCACGATAGCAACGTGTGTGTGGAATGAATGGTGACCGTCCAACACTGTCCCCTGATTCCTGGTAAACACCCCTGTGCTGAGTGGACAGCCACCTATATGCTGGACAGGGTGACCTAGTACCTCTCCACAGGTATGATGTCGCATGACGTTGCATTTAGCTGTGGGACATGTCCCTGACAGCAGATATGCATACCTGGGAGGCCCCTTCGAAGGATATCTGTGTCAGATGTCTGTCCCACTATGGCACCTGTTTTGCAGTCATCTACAAACACTGTTGCCCATAGCACCCCTGTGTGTGCCTGTACCATGAAGATGTAGGTGTATGACAGGAGTGCACACATGGAAGGGCCCCATGGGACACCACTTCTGACAGGCAGTAGGTCTGATATGCTGCCAGCAACTATGACCGTGTGGGTTGTGTCACATAGACAGTTTACAACACATTCTGTGATGTGCGTGTTCACATCCCAGCCAATGGGTTTATCAACGATACCTGAGGGGGGTAATGTGATGAAGGGCTTTGCCAGGTTGAGGTAGGCTGTATGGACTGCAACACACCCATCAGTGGCCTCGGCGACTGTCCTGAAAATGTCAACCATGCTTTAAAGGCATGAACCGGCCCTGAACAAGACAAACCGTGTGTGAGGCAAAGTAAGTATGTCCCCTATGCAGTCAGGTACGAGCCACAGTATGATCCCTCCCCATGTCTTTGCAGACAGTTATCCTCAGGGTAATGGGACAGTAATAACCAGCCTCAGTGGAGGTATTGGCCTTCTGACGTGGGACTACAGTTGCCATGTGACACAACCTGGGTACCCTACCTGAGGTGAGGCTACAAAGAAATAGCTGTCCTAACTGTGGGTCTAATTCATAACCGAGATAGTGGAGTACACAGCGGGTCACCAGCTGGTCTCATCGATGCTATGTCCACTACCCTGGAGAGAGCATGTCCCACCTGTGTGTCACAGAACATTAGGTGACCACAAACCAGTGGTACACACATCTCCTCATGTGTGGGGAGGGTGTGGAGATGTCCTCACTGGACTTGTCAGCCTGTATGTTGGCAATGTGTGTATGTTGAGTAAACCCCACCTCTATGTGAACCCAGTCAGAGCATATGTGGGACTGAGCTCCCAGGTGTCCAGTATAGCAACTGAAGGTGGTATGATTGTTAGCCAGGTCCATGTAGGTATATCTGTGGAATGTGCCCTGACTATTTCATGACAGTGTGTAAGTCTACACATATGATGACCAAGGGTGTCACACCTCACAAGGTGTCTGCTCCACCTTGTAGTAGCCACCTCCTCGTGTTGTACATTTTGTGTATGGCTGGGGTACACCACACTGGATGCTTGGCATTGGTACAGTGAACCACAGTTGGGTAAGTGAATGACTGGCTCATGCAGTCCTGTAGGTACTGGTAGATGGCAATGTGATTTATGCAGTGGCTGCTGTACCATTGACCACTGGCTCAGGGTCCTTAAAGGAGACCACAGTACTGCGCAGTACTGTGTAGTCTGCCTCTGAGCAAGCAATGTGTATGGTAACTGGCAACACTCACAGCAACGGATGCCAAAAGCAGAAGCCACTGTCCAAATAACATAGATCAACTTCTGCATGACAATATGTGTTATCATACATGTATTGACATGTGTCTGCCAATTACAATTGGAAATGGCCGTAAGACTGGCCTAAAGTTCCCATGATGTACACAGTCTGGGGTGTTGTTCCGATAATAAAGTGGCAATACCTCCCAATCGTGACCTCTGGGTATGGTATGAAAGTGGTTGTTAACCTGCAACATTGGATGTATAGCATTGGTTTCTGGTGTCGGAAGACATGGTTCCTGTAGCACAACACAGTATGGGTAGTCAAGCACACATACACAATTGCTGAACACACAGCATCAGTGAAACCCACTGCTCACAAGGACACAGTCCGACAAGCTCTACACTTTACATATGCACAGTGGTGTCCATTGTAGGACCCACAAATTGTGGAAAGAACCAAATTATGTCTTATTTCAATGTGTACCCGAAATCATTGTCGTCACAGGTACACATATGCACCGCAAGAGTGTTTAATGTTGCTGATAGCTGTGCATGTAATGCAGCACAGATGCACAGAAATACCCAGGGTACCCGGTCCATACAACTGCATCCACATCACACCTCCGCACACATGACGGATGTGTAATGGGTACTGTCAATTGTTGCAGTCAAGGGATTCTGGGTATGTAGACTCTGTGCTCGGTGTCGTTTCGCAGGCAATACTTTCTCCCGCCCCGTGGGAGGGATGTGTGCGTATCACCTGCCTCAGTCTCCGCTAATAATGCAAACCATACCCCGGAGAATGCTAAATGTAGGTGTGTAATGTGTACAGCCCCATACTACTGTCCAGTAGGCAATTGTCATGGATGGACACCCGTATGGCCAGAATGGCACCCACAACTGCAGACACGGGTAAATGACATAGCCGCGGGAAGGCATAACACAGGAAATACACATAGGGACTACAGTTGACATTCCACATACAAAGCAGGACCGTCGGGCCAACACCGGGCGCATACAGCACTCAACCTGCCAGCAACAGACTGAGGAGCTCCCGCTACCGTACAGCGTAACAGATGTGCGACCTGTGGAACACATACTAATGGCACACACACAACGTCAAGTAGGATATGTAAACTATGGCTATCCCACCTATGAAGACAACATGGTTAAATGAATGCATAGGTAAGCAACATGTTCTGGTGGTGTTATAGTGGAAATACAGTGACGGATATGTCCCATTGGGAAGTCTGCGGTTTAAATTGAGCATTTGCTAACCAGCATCGGTGGATGTATGTAATTTGTCCACAGTAGTACATCACCTGGTTATGTAGCACCATGTGGAATGGGTAGTCCAACAGACATCCGCGATTCCTGAACACACAGTATCAGTGAAACCCACTGCTCACAAGGACACAGTCCCACAAGCTCTACACTTTACATATGCACAGTGGTGTCCAATGTAGGACCCAAAAATTTGTCTAAAGACAGGAATGCCGCATTCTTTCAACACTTAAGTGAACTCATTGACGTCACAGGTACACATATGCACCGCAAACGTGTTTAATGTTGCTGATAGCTGTCCATGTAATGCAGCACAGATGCACAGAAATACACAGGGTACCGGGTCCATAGCACTGCATCCACATCACACTTCCGCACACAGGACGGATGTGTAATGGGTACTGGCAATTGTTGCGGTCAAGGGATTCTGGGTATGCAGACTCTGTGCTCGGTGTTGTTTCGCAGGCAATCCTTCTACCCGCCCTGTGGGAGGGATTTGTGCGTAGCACCTGCCTTACTCTCCGCTAATAATGCAAACCATACTCCGGAGAATGCTAAATGTAGGTGTGGAATGTGTACAGCCCTATACTAGTGTCCAGTAGGCAATTGTCATGGATGGACACCCGTATGGCCAGGATGGCACCCACAACTGCAAACACGGGTAAATGACACAGCCGCGGTAAGGCATGACACAGGAAATACACATAGGGACCACAGTTGACATTCCACATACAGAGCCGGACTCTCGTACAACACCGGGCAAGATACAGCACTCAGTCTGCCAGCAACAGAATGAGGAGCACAACCCACCGTACAGCGGAACAGATGTGCGACCTGTGGAACACATACTAATGGCACACACACAACGTCACGTAGGATGTGTAAACTATGGCATTCCCACCTACGAAGACAACATGGTTACATGAATGCATAGGTAAGCAACATGTTCTGGTGGTGTTATATTGGAAATATAGTGACGGATATGTCCCATTGGGATGTCTGAGGTTTATATGAAGCAGTTGGTAACCACCATCTTTGGATGTATGTCATTTGTTCACAGTACTAACGCAGCCGGTTATGTAGCACCATGTGGAATGGGTAGTCAAACAGACATCCGCGATTGGGGAACATACACCAGCAGTGAAAAGCACTGGGCAGGTGGACACAGTCCAGCAACATCTAACTTGACATATGCACATCGGTGTCCATTGTAGGACCCAAAAATTCTGTTCAGAGCATGCCTGCTAGCTTCCTGCATTACTCATGTGATCTAATTGTCGTCACCACGACACAGGTACACATAGGCACGCAAGCGTGTTCAATGTTGATGATAGCTGTCCATGAACTGCAGCACACATGCACAGAAATACCCAGGGTATCGGGTCCATACAGCTGCGACCACATCACACTGCAGCACACATGAAGGATGTGTAATGGGTACTGTCCACTGTTGCAGTCAAGGGAGTCTTGGTATGTAGGAACTGGCCGCGGTGTTGTTTCGCAGGCAATCCTTTGTCCCGCCTGGGAGGGACGTGCGTAGCACATGCGCCACTCTCCGCTAACAATGCACACCATATTCCGGGGAATGCAAAATGCAGGTGTGAAATGTGTACAGCCCCATACCAGTGTATAGTAGGCAATTCACATGGATGGACAAGCGATGACTAAGATGGCACACATAAATGCAAACCCGTGGAATTACACTGCCGTAGTAAAGCATTACACAAGTCATACACATAGGGACTACAGTTGACATTCCCCATACAAGAAACACAGACAACCAGCCGATGAAGTCCAAAGCAAAGACGAGGTACTGTAGGGACCGCCAGTGACCAACCAGAGCACACCAAGAATTAAAGTCAGTCACCATAGTCTATTGAGCACACTTCGCCTGCTTCATAAGCAGACTTATTCAGACTACATACAATGTAGTCCAACCTACTACATTTACAAGCATTAATTGGTTGGTACATTAGATGTGCTAGGTACTAATTACATGCCTTAAAGGCAGACAAGCGAACAAACCTTACTTGGGTTACACATCCCACACAGTGAGGACAACAGACATTGCTTCGAAGGTACAGTATTCATCGGAAAATGGAAATATATGTACATATATGAAACATGAACCAACATAAAATGTTTTCCAAATGTCTGACTGTGTAAGCTACATGTATATGTCCTACGGATTGTGCCAATATATTAACAGAACTGCAGACACCTAGTAATATGAATGAACCATAATATATACACATAAACCGTATGAATATGAGTACTGTAAAATAGACCAACGAAATGTAAAGATTCACAATGTGCTAATGTAACATTCATTTAGAAGGTTACAGAAATAAATCAATCCAGACATCCATGTGTAAATACTAACAGAAGGCCAGCGAGGTGCTTGCCCTCACATGTACTGGGATGTCGTTCCACAGCATAGTGAGTGTCTGGGTGATGAATCCCTCCCAACAACACGTTCGACTAATGACACTGCCAAGGTGTACGCCAGCTGCCCTTGTGGTTCTGAGGGATCTACCCTATTGACGGAAGCATAGTCATCAGATCTGGTTCGACCTAGCCGCATGCCAGGCACGGGTCACCTCTGGGCAAGTGGTATGCAATTGTATACAGCTGGAATCCTTTCAGTTGGTCAGTATAACACATATACCTGAGACCCTGCATCCCTTTGTCGAAGAACTGTTGGTGCCTTTCCAGCTGCTGCAGGTGTTGGGTCAGATACATTCTGAACGGCGCATTGTACCCAATCATAGGTCTATTGAGTGATGAGTACAAGGGGACAATGACCTCCCTGATCTAGATGTGAATCCCTTCATGATGATGTGGCCAATGTGGAAGGTCTACCCAACTATGTTAGCAACATGTGTGTCTAACGAACGGTTAACAACAACACGTGTCCCCAGATCACTGGTAACCCCCTCGGTGTTCAGTGGACTGCCACCTATATGGTAGCTCGGGGTAACCTTGTTCATCCCGAAGGGTATGCCTATGCATTTCCTGGCATTTAGCTGTAGGACATGTCTCTGGTACCACTTATCCACATCTGTGAGGCACTCCTGAAGGATATCTGTGTCAGATGTGTGTCTGACCTTGGCATCCGTTTGCAGTCGATGCAAACATTTTCACCCATAACCCCCCTGTGTGTGCGTGTACATTGGAAATGTAGAAGCTGGAAATAGTGGACCCAGGACTGAGCCCCATGGGACACCACCTGTGACTGGCTGTGAGTATGACATGGCGCCAGCAACTATGGCCATGTGTGTTCTGTGACCTAGCCCGTTTGCAACCCATAGGGCGATGTATGGATTTACATTCAAGATGACGGGTTTATCAAGTATACCCGAGGGGGGTATTGTGTCGACGGCCTCTGCCGGGTTGAGGTAGGCTGTATGGACTGGTTTACCCTCAGCAATGGCCTTGGTGACTGATTCTACAAAGTGAAACACGGTAAAGGGCATGATCTGACTATGACCAAGCTAAACTGGGTTGTATCCAAAGTAAGCGGTCCCCTATGTCCTCATCTATGTGTCCCATTATGATCCATCTCCATGGCTTTGCAGATAAGGCTTGTCAAACTAATGGTATGGTAATACCCAGGGTCAGTGGAGGCACCATCTATGTGGAGTGTGACTACAATCGCCCTGTGCTACTACTGAGGTATGTATCCTGAGGTGAGGCTAGGATTACACAGCTGTCCGGGTGTGGGTTAAATTCCATAGAGTTCCCGGAGTGCACAGCTGGGACACCATGTGGACCCATGGATGTTGTGTTAACTGCCTTGGGGCTGGATGTGGGTAATGCTGGACATACCAACGGCAGACGCACACGCTCCCGAGTCCGATGCCCAAGGGACCACACACATAGCCGGCCTTAGGCATAGGCCAAGTAGGTAGCCGCCTAGGGTGTTGCTCTACCGGGCACCTTTCCAGACTCTATTTGGTGTAGGTAGACCAGGAGGGGGTAGCGGTGACGATCGGTGGCAACCTCTGCCTAGGTCACCACTTACCCTAAGGCCACTCTTCCCGTGGGTAATACAGCAGTACCCACACCCAGACGCGGGTCATCGCTAGGGTCATTGCTAGTATGGCACATCATCTACGAGGGAAGGAAACCATATATCCCCAGACATAATGGCACAGCATAATGCCTGTTCGCCGCCAAAGGCAGACATACGCCACCCGCCGGTGCGGACGCATTCGCGCGAGATGTCCGCTAACAATGCCGACAATGTGTCGCTTTGTGAAACAAACTCCACAGAGACATTCAATAATAGACAATGACGGACAACCCGATGTCCTCGTGGTTCGAGCTGTTCAACCTGTTACGCCATGTTAAATGTGTGTAGCACAGCGAACCGGGCCAAAAAGCAACGGACATGTCTGTGGCTCAATGAAAGTCGTCACGCAATGTTAAACCCTTGTAATATTGCGACACAGCCCATACATACGGAGGGTTAGTAATGGCAGTAGGTTAGTTCGATCAGACCGTGTGCAATTAGTATAACGAGATCTACAACGGATACACCGGACAATCGACACGGTTAAGACTAATTGGGGGCGTGATATGGAACCAGGGACAAGGACAAAACGTGCCCATGTGACTCATCTAACATTCAGACAGGGTCAGGGCGGTCCCGCAGTGGGCGGACAACACCAAACCCAAAGCACCACAGCAACACCCTGACAATCGAAGGCCTGTATGCATATGGGATATAAGCAGCTGTCATCTGAACAGCCCTGTGGTGACGACATATGCATCCTGGGCCAAGAGCGAGGAGGAATTAGGAATGTTCAACATGCAGTACCGCACCTTTCCCAGCAGGGGAATGGATGCCTGTGACGTGGGTGGGGGGGGGGGGGGGGTGATATGTAAATGTACATAGGTACCACGGGTATGCATATTAATGACAACGAACAGCTAACGTGCACTGGTCACAGTAGTGTCAAACGTGACTGCAGTCACGCTGGAATTATGACTATAGAACATATAGATGTGCACGCACGTAAAGCGCCCATGCTGCAAAGACTGTTACATATATAAAGCTGTAAGTGCTTTCTGCACACGCCCGCCAACCGGATCAGACATATGTTACCGAATAGTCACAAGTAACGCAAAACACGTAACCACACAGACACTGTAAACATATATAAACGGAATACGGATATGCATCTGCGCGTAACCCACAATCCGGACATGCGAAAGTGTACGCAGTGCGGTGTGATCCAGTGGAACCAGGGAAGGTTACGGATGTCTCCTCCACACGCTTACATTCATAATTGTCAAATATATGCTTAAATAGTACCTATTGATTCCATGCTTTGTTATCGTAATGCTACTAATATACACATCGATATACAATAACCTGATCAACACACTACATTCTAAGGTGCACTCTCACCAATTATCAACTATGTGTCCGGATACTGATTGTATTTACCAATATTGTAGATATATTAACACATTGTTGCCGTATTATTGTTTCCATGAAGTAAGGCATGCAACACTGATATGTATATGTCACGCTATAATCAAGACTTGGAGCACTGTCCACCTAACTATGAGCAGGTTTATTGATTAATTCGCTTTAAACCGACTCTGAAGGAAGTGAATTAGGGACGGCTATGTCATGACATCCGCATTCGACGGTGCCCCATGTTAGTAGTTGAGAGAGCTCAGTATCCTTTCACTGTGGAGTCTATCGATTTGACAGTGTCTGTTTCAGCCGATATATGTTCCATAATGTCGTTTATGAAGATGGGCAGGACGCAAGGTTTGCTGTATTTACGCATACTAGCACGTGGATATAGATAGGCCATGTCATACAAACGATGGGTAGTCAAGCAGACATCCACGACTGGGGAACATACAGCGCAAGTCAATACCACTGGCCAGATGGGGACAGTCAAACACGCTCTACACTTTACAAATGCACATCGGTGTCCATTGTAGGACTCCAAAATTACGATGTTCTGCCAGCTATCCATCGGAATCGCCAATCAGAGTAATAACCGTGACTACGGCACAGCTAGACATATGCACCACCAGCGTGTTTAAGGTTGATGATACCTGCCCATCACATGCAGGACATATGAACAGAGGTCCCCAGACTGCCGTGTCCATACATGTGCGTCCATATCCCAGTTCCGCACACATGAAGGATGTGTCATGCGCATCGTGGGGGTTGCAGCCCTGGTATCCTGGGTATGCAAAATGGGTCTCGTGTTGTTTGGCTGATAATCCGCTGTCCCGCCTGCGGGAGGGCTGCGGGTACAGGACGTGCCTTAGTCCCCAGTAAGGATGCAAAGCACCCATAGGGTAATGCTAAAGGCATGTGTGAAATGTGTTCAGCCCTACATCAGTGTCCAGTAGGCATTTCCCAAGGATGGACAAACGTACGGACAAGATGGCACCCATAATAGCAAGCCTGGTGGAATCACACAGCCGTAGTAGGGCATGACACAGGACATAAAGATGGAAACAGCAGTACATACACCCGTAGACATCCATCCTGCCATGCGAATCCCAGCGCATACAGCAGCGAAGGTGCTATCCAGTATGTGGGGATCACCCGCCCACTCCGCGGAACATACCGGCGACCCGCGGAACACATATTAATGGCACACCAACAACGTCAAGTAGGAAGGCCATACTATCGCTAAAATATGGAGTTCACACACATAACCGACATACTGTCATGAATTCATAGGTTCTACATGTACCGGCTGTGTTATACTGACGATTCAGTGGCGGATAGTTCACAATGGTACCTGTGAGGATTATGTAAAGCTGTTGCCAACCTGCAGGACTACAGTAACACCCTCTGGGTAGATTGTGGAAGGACACGGGTTACGAAAGCACTACATAATATGGGTAGGCGGACAGACATCCGGAATGGGGAACATACGGCGGCAGTCAGACCCACTGGCCGAATGGACACAGTCCAACATGTCCTAAACTTTACATATGCACATCGGTGTCCATTGCAGGACCCAAATATTACTCCTTAAGTGAGTGTGAGCAACATAGTGTGAACCGAAGAGGTGACAGCCGTGACTACGCACAGGTAGATAGGTGCACCACAGGTGTCTTCAAGGGTGATGACAGCCGCCCATGAAATGCAGGACATATGAATAGGACTCCCCAGGCTGCTGCATCCATACACGTACGTTCACATGCCATTTCCGCACACATGAAGGGGGTGCAAGGGGTACTGTCGACGGTTGCAGACATGGGATCGTGGGTATGCATATATGGGTGTCGGTGTGGATTGGCAGATGATTCACCATCCCGCCTGCAGCGGATGTGGCCATGGCATATGCGCTACTCCGCAATACTAATACCGATCATCCACCGGAAATGGAGAATGCAGCTGTGAAATGTTGACAGCCCGATACTAGTGTCCAGTAGGCAGTTCCCATGGATGGACAAACGACGCCAAGATGGCACCCATAGCTGCCAACCTGGGGGAATCCCACAGCTGTTGCAAGGCATAACCCAGGGAATACAGATACGGTGTACAGTACACACACCCCATTCAAAGAAAGACCGCTGGGCAGATACCGCGCACACAACACACCATGTGCCAGCACATCTATGGGGATCACACGCCCATACAGTGGAACAGATGGGTCACCTGTGTAAAGATACCAATGGCACAATCTCCACGCCTGCTGGGAATGACATAGGATGGTCAAACTATGGCGCTGACACCAAAGAAAGACATCCTTCGTGAATTAATAGGATTGATGTCAATACAACATGGCAAACACCCAATGAACAGGGAAGACTTGCTGGCACCCTATGGCCCCAAACAATGTCACACATAGGTAGATGGAACAGTCAACATAAACATTTCGTCCACGACAGGTCGATATGGTATCCAAAGGTACTTCATAGACATGTATGCGCTTATCACCCGCTGGCCCCGTGGAGACTTACACATAACATGGACGTATCCAGGCTTTAAATGTCCACCCTTACACTTCCATTTGTCACTTTCTATGCGAGCAATGGGGATGTAGCCACAGCATAGAAAGCAGAGACGCATTGCTAACGAAACACACACATGTCACCATCACAGAAAGCATACTATGAACACACGATTACATGATATTGTACTATGCAACACAAACAAACCGAAACATGCAGCAAGAATAGTCACCGTAGTTCGACACAACCCAAGTCTTCGTGAACATTTGAACAGTTCATGAAAACATGCAACGCTTTCGTTGTTTCCACAACGGTGCAGGAAATATGCTATGTCTATTTAATGTTCACAAACAACAATGTGAGTCCTAACATGATTTTAAATATCACACTGTTGATTGTGAACACTGTAACAATTTGCTTATTCAGATGTATGGTCGAAAGCAACGGAAACACACACACACACGGAAGGGACGGAGATGAACCTACGCCTATTTACATGAACTCAGTACAGTATGAATCAATTACACAACGCTGCTACCGAAGTTAACTGACGTGAGCGCTGTCGAAGGCATACATGTAGGCTGCTGACGCCACCCGCGAAGACAATAGTTGGCAATAGCCAAGGCATGTGTTGCGGAGCCGCCTAAAACCATAATCAGTCGCAGAGGCTGCTGGTAACTCACACACACACAGATACGGAAGGGACGGGGACGAACCTACGACTATCTACATGAACACACTACTGTATGAAGCATTTACAGAACGCGCCACCGAAGTTTGCTAAACAGAGCGCTGTCACAGGCATGCTTGTAGGCTGCTGACGCCAGCCGCGAAGACAATAGTTGGCAATAGCCAAGGCATGTGTTGCGGAGCGTCTAAAAGCATAATCAGTCGCAGACGCAGCTGGAAACACACACACACACAGAGACACACACAAACGGAAGGGACGGAGAACGAACCTACGACTATCCACATGAACACACTACTGTATGAAGCATTTACAGAACGCTGCCACCGAAGTTTGCTAAACAGAGCGCTGTCACAGGCATACTTGTAGGCTGCTGACGTCCCCCGCAAGACAATAGTTGGCAATAGCCAAGGCATGTGTTGCGGAGCGTCTCAAAGCATAATCAGTCGCAGAGGCAGCTGGAAACACACACACACACACACACACGGAAGGGACGGGGGACGAACCTACGACTATCTACATGAACACACTACTGTATGAAGCATTTACAGAACGCTGCCACCGAAGTTTGCTAAACAGAGCGCTGTCACAGGCATGCTTGTAGGCTGCTGACGTCAGCCGAAGACAATAGTTGGCAATAGCCAAGGCATGTGTTGCGGAGCCGCCTAAACGCATAATCAGTCGCAGACGCAGCTGGAAACACACACACACACAGAGACACACACAAACGGAAGGGACGGGAACGAACCTACGACTATCCACATGAACACACTACTGTATGAAGCATTTACAGAACGCTGCCACCGAAGTTTGCTAAACAGAGCGCTGTCACAGGCATACTTGTAGGCTGCTGACGCCACCGAAGACAATAGTTGGCAATAGCCAAGGCATGTGTTGCGGAGCCGCCTAAAAGCATAATCAGTCGCAGAGGCAGCTGGAAACACACACACACACACAAACGGAAGGGACGGGGAACGAACCTACGACTATCTACATGAACACACTACTGTATGAAGCATTTACAGAACGCTGCCACCGAAGTTTGCTAAACAGAGCGCTGTCACAGGCATACTTGTAGGCTGCTGACGCCAGCCGCGAAGACAATAGTTGGCAATAGCCAAGGCATGTGTTGCGGAGCGTCTAAAAGCATAATCAGTCGCAGACGCAGCTGGAAACACACACACACACACACACGGAAGGGACGGGGACGAACCTACGACTATCTACATGAACACACTACTGTATGAAGCATTTACAGAACGCGCCACCGAAGTTTGCTAAACAGAGCGCTGTCACAGGCATACTTGTAGGCTGCTGACGCCAGCCGCGAAGACAATAGTTGGCAATAGCCAAGGCATGTGTTGCGGAGCGTCTAAAAGCATAATCAGTCGCAGACGCAGCTGGAAACACACACACACACAGAGACACACACAAACGGAAGGGACGGGGAACGAACCTACGACTATCCACATGAACACACTACTGTATGAAGCATTTACAGAACGCTACCGAGTTTGCTAAACAGAGCGCTGTCACAGGCATACTTGTAGGCTGCTGACGTCAGCCGCAAGACAATAGTTGGCAATAGCCAAGGCATGTGTTGCGGACCGTCTAAAAGCATAATCAGTCGCAGACGCAGCTGGAAACACACACACACAGACACACACAAACGGAAGGGACGGGGAACGAACCTACGACTATCCACATGAACACACTACTGTATGAAGCATTTACAGAACGCGCCACCGAGTTTGCTAAACAGAGCGCTGTCACAGGCATACTTGTAGGCTGCTGACGCCAGCCGCAAGACAATAGGTGGCAATAGCCAAGGCATGTGTTGCGGAGCGTCTAAAAGCATAATCAGTCGCAGACGCAGCTGGAAACACACACACACACGCACACGGAAGGGACGGGGGACGAACCTACGACTATCTACATGAACACACTACTGTATGAAGCATTTACAGAACGCGCTACCGAGTTTGCTAAACAGAGCGCTGTCACAGGCATACTTGTAGGCTGCTGACGTCAGCCGCAAGACAATAGTTGGCAATAGCCAAGGCATGTGTTGCGGACCGTCTAAAAGCATAATCAGTCGCAGAGGCAGATGGAAACACACACAGACACACACACACACACACACACACACACACACACACACACACACACACACACGGAAAGGACGGGGGACGAACCTACGCCTATCTACATGAACACACTACAGTATGAAGCATTTACAGAACGCTGCCACCGAAGTTTACTGAGCAGAGCGCTGTCAGGAGGCATACCCCTACGTGAGTGGTATCATTTGCAAAGGCAATGCGCCCGCTCGGGTGTTCGGACAGAGTGCGCAGTCACGCAGTCTGTTACCATCCCAAGGTCGCCGTACAGTAACACGTTAGTGCTGCAGTCGAGAATAACAAGTAACTACTGATCAGTACATCACTGCATACTGGGCATGCTCAGACACTTAGACTCGCACAGGGCAGACATGCATACACATGTTGCGACGGCATGGGTGGCGAATGTGGACCGCCGTGTGTGTCCAGCCACACAACAGAAACCTGGCCATGCCACAGACGTGGCCGCTATGTAGGGGATAGAGGCATGCACCCGGGTATTACTGCAGACGGCCGCGGTGTGCACTGTGCTGTGTGTCTATCTACACAGCTGCCTACTGGGCATGCTCAGACACTTAGAGTCGGCACAGATCAGACATGCATACACATGGTGCGACGGCATGGGTGGCGGAATGCGGACCATCCTGTGTGTCCGCCACACAACAGTAACCCGGTCATGCCACAGACGTTGTTGTTGCTGCGGGAAATATGTAGGTGCAATTAACCATGTGTAGGACTGGCCTACAGTTTGTTGCATGCTACAGACAACCCTCACAAACACAGGATACCTTCACAGATGTCCTGAGGACACTGGTGAGTGGGCATGCTCTCACAACAGCACCGTTTGTGTGACATGAACCACCCATGCATAGCCTGGGAACATTACCCATGGCGCAACACAGTACGCCAGCAGTCCCAGGTGTTCACACACCTGGCCACTGTTAAACAGCCATGCACCATACATACCAGGGGGGGGGATGTCTGACAGTTCTGCCCATCACGCATGGTGAGGATAGGCCCCACACAGGATGTACAGCCCTCAATGGTGATGCAAGAACGATAGTGGATCCACTGGTCATCCACTCACTGTAACCAACACCAGCATGGGGACCTCAGTGATGACCTCTCCACAGAAAACCACACACATCATATGACCGTGTGGTACCCTACATGTCCTCCATGCCAATGTTGAACAGAGGCCAGACCGAAAACACCTACCGAATGCCTTCCCGACCACTCCACATGCATGTCTGCAACAGGCAAACATGATGACATCAGGACCTTGTCCACCACAGGTAGGCACATGGTGTGGTGGACCGCAGCCACTGACTACCTGTACATCAACAGTTGAGCTACTACATGGCAGGGCAATGACAGTACCAGGGAAACCATCACCCATTCATACCGGCGCCACCATACGGCCCCACATACCAACATCCAGGTCCGCCGTGGGAGTGGTACTGCAGACGGCACATCACACAACCACAGGGCCTTCCCTAACTGTGATAAGAACATTGTTGTGCACACACTGACATGCCTGGAAATGGTCCAGAATGGTACAACAGTCACTGCACCCACAGACATTGTCTGCATACCACAGGACATGTTCCATGCATACAGCCCCGCCGCGAACACGGAACATATCCATCCCACCAGAGTGTATCCTCCAAAACATGTCATATGGCCTGGGGTGATCCCATATCTCTATGGCGTTTGACACGTCAGCAATGGGCACCGATGGTTTCTCTGGCTGTGTGCTACCCATCCTCTTTGAGGCCCTCGGCCCACACATGCGGCCACTGTGTCATGTTAGCCTTACTATGGGCTATGTCCCCAATGGATGCCATATGGCATCTGTGGTCCCACTATGCCAGGGTAGTGCTCCTATGGACTGTCAACAGCCACACCCTATACGCTTGACAAATGTTGTCTGCAAAGCTGTGTGGAGGTCCATACAGGTGGTCATGGTTACAGATAGCGGTGTACAGCCAATACGGGAACATACCCACAACTACATAGTCAAGGGCGGATCCTGCCTCCCGAACCTGCTCGCCCAGTCTGGAGTGTTCACCAAGGCCATTGATGGGGATATGTGGGTTTGCACACAGTACCATGACCTGCTGGGAGCGTTCAGAGCACACTACACATGGGACCCATGTAAAGGCTCGCCAGCATACATGTGGGGACATATGTCACCCGATGCTTCTCACACAGGTTGGAGGTCACACCACACAGGGTTGGTGCTGAAGGTGCTTTGTCACACTCATATCTGGACCCAGTGGAGGGCCACAGGGCTCACTCCTGTGCACCCTGCCAGATAGCATCCGACCTTCCAATGTGCATGCAATCATAGGGGGATTGTAGCAGACAAGGTATGCAGATGACTACGCACCGCCGACATACCCAGCACCCCATGTTACACGCACATCCACCTAGGGCGCCATAGACATGGCTGACTGGTGCCAGAGCCATGGCCTGCTAACAAATGCCAGAGAAGGTGCAGCCCTACCCAGTGTGAAGAACATGTTCGTCCCAATTTCACATGTAGGTGGTACGCCATTAAAGATGGTGGACATGTTCAGGGTAATGGCTACCACACCTGTTGGCAACCTCTGTCAACACACACAATGGCAATGTGGGTGTGAAGACATTCCATTGTGGCCTCCTGGTCTGGATGGAATGGCAACCACATCAGGGTGTTCATTGTACCCCTGTACACATCACACACCAGTGCAATGACTGCGTACAATGGCACATGTGGCCTGTAGCTAACCTGATGCCTGCAGCACTCGGAAGGACCGCAAACGTTCCACAAGACGGGGATGACACTGCTAGGACATGTGTCACAAGGTGCACGGCCAAGGGGACACTGGCTGTGGATCTCCACAGCACAGCTGCTCCGTGGTGATCTGTGCCCGACATACACGGCCATGTCTGACCTGGGTGACATGGGCACATTCCACCTCCCAGGCCCCATGCGAACACGGGCACAGAAGCGACTGTCAGACACCTCAACCCAACGATGAGTGGGACGTGCTGGGGGAACAGGGTAACGTCAGACACACACTACAACACGGGAGGGGTGCCAGGCCATGTGAAGGAAAGGCCCTGACTGCCTTTGTCCAGGACTGCTACTGACGGTGGATGTGTGACTATAGTTATGCGCCAGTCAACCTCTGTGTGTCACTGCTAGACCAGGGACTGGGGACTGATGGATATGGCATCACCATCCTGAGGGGTGTTAGATGCCACACACAGTCATGCTAGGTCCACACATGTCGTAGGGCACATATCCTGTCACGCTCATGTGTGCCTATGTACCTATGTAGGGTCCATGCCAGATGTGGGTAACTGTGCTATGCTGATTTTGCCAGACATGCCTGTGGGTACACCACGACTACACGCGGGGAACTAATTACAGTGCTCCCAGTAGGCACGCAAGTACACCATCAGTATCATACGGGTTAACTGCACCGACATGGTGCTACACATGTAACCACCACACATACTGTGTACACATATCAATGAATGCTGCACCTGTCCTGCATGGTATGTCTGCTGCATGATGTCCGCAGAACACACATCACATACACACCTGCCACCAGCCATACACACACACCACAACATACACAGCACGTACTATGCGGGCACAGGTATCACATACACCTCTCACTATCGTGTCCACCCTGTGCATCATAATATGTCAGCTTAACCGCATTGATGGTGTGGCTCACAGTTATGCGGCAGAGACTTAATCATTTGCACAGGGTGATATGTGTGCCACAGGCATGGGCTGTACCAATGGATGACATCATGTGTGTGTGTAAGGGCCAGTGCATTGAGTGGGCATGACTATGTAGATTGCATGTGGGTGTGGTGGAGCCCTACAGTTGTGTCTGCTGTGTGTGGGTGTGTGTGTACACAGTTCAGTCATCTGTGATGCCTACACTGGGTATGCTTGGCAGCCCCTGACTGTACAGTGCAGGTGTTATGGCGCACTGTGTCTGCCGGGCGCGGCGACCCGCCTGCCTGGGGTCGCACGGGCACGACCGGGTGGAGGTACAGACTGTCCACTCTCCGATGTCACATGTCCGCTGGAAACGCGTGCCACGACGGGAGCCGCCCAGGGCCACGCCCACGCGGCCTGCTCTGTCCAGGTGTGGATGGTGTGGTAGCAGCTGCAGTGCTACTGCTACCATCACTGTCTGTGTGGGCATGGGAGGTGGCACGCACACGCTGACCTGCAGCAGGTGGTGTTGCTGGCACACGCCACGCGCCCTATGCCTCACCCCTACCTGGTGTTCCTGCACGGAGTGCGACGCCAAGGATGGCCAAGCCTCGGTCGATGAGACCAGCCATATCGCCTAATCTCCTATCCAGAACATCGGCAAGATGCTGTTGTGCATTCGCCAATGCCTGGATGCTGTCATTTAGGGTACGGATTGCAGACCTCTGCAGCCTCTGCCCCTCCTGGTTCTGCCGATCGGCACGCGTGCCTGCGCCGCCATTACAGTCTGGAACATGCGCCTGGTTATACCAGCTGCTGCACCCTGGACGGCAGGTGTATGTCTAGCGGTGCTCCCCCACGGGCAGCACCTGCCACATGCCTGCGTGGCACTGCACCAGTCCTTACACTGGCAACATCGCGGTGTCCCCACACCTTCTGCAGCCACCACACATTCCTGCTCGGGACAACAGACGCTGACTGACCATCATCTATGGGCAATGGTGTTGGGGTATGTGTCGGCATCTGAACTGTGTGCAGGGATGAAAGGGACGATGTGTGATGTTCTCCAGTGGCACAGTCTCTGCCTGTGACGACCCTGCCTGTGCCTCATGCACATGCTCATCACCACTAGTATCTGTGGGGACACTAGCATCAGATTGACCGCAGGAGGGTAACGCACCAACAGCACCTGTCAATACAAAGACATACCATCGGTTACACAGACACACACACACACACACACACACACACACACACACACACACACACACACACACACACACACACACACACACACACACACACACACACACACACACACACACAGCATGCATGTGATTATGCAGGTGGCATGCAGCATTCACACAACACAGACCAGTGAATGCAGACCAGACATTCTTAGTGGCAGTATGTACACTGCCCTGGTGGGGACAGTACAACAGGCAGGTGTCATTTAGTAGGCATGCAGTACACACATTCATGGTAGTTTGCATGCATCAGCGTGATACACCGTGTGGCCACGGGCAAGTTGGGAGTACACATGGCTGGCAACAGTATGTAATGTACAGCGCAAACATGTGCGGTATCATGTGGACGGGTGAAGATGGTGTCCCACCGCATGCACCACATCATGATGGCTGTCATGGTGCAGTGTTATGTGTACAGTGTACAGATACAATGTATGTGTAACAGTGATGTCTGTGTAGGTACGTTTGCTGTGAGCTGTGTGCATAGCTGTACGGTGTGTGGTGCGGGCTCTGTGCCACTGCACAGTAGCAGGACACAGCTATGTGTCTGTGCGATGCGTGACCTGGACGCATTACATTGCCATGTCTGTAAGCCAGTTCAGCTGCTCAGCAGCACATATATGGTGAACATTGGAGGCACCTGTAGTAGCTGTGGAGAGGAATGTCATGTCACTGGTGTACTACATCAGATGTCCAGGGGGTCCACTACATTGATGAACCCACTATGTGTGTACAGGGTGCAATGGTGAGTACCCACTGTGGATGTGCTGTGTGGCAACATGCCTGTAGGTATCAACCATGGCCTTGTCTGTCTGACTCATTGACAATTGTGTGTGGTAGACATTGTGCACACGGCCCTGTGGTGGCCCATGTGACATACACCCATACTAGTGTGACGGTCACATTCTCTACGGATATGCTGACAGTGTGTATGTCTGCTACGTTGTGCATAGGTCATATCATGGTGTGACAATGCTGCAGCCAGACATCCATCGCAGCATGGGACATGGCATGCGCCATGTCACAACGCAGCACCGATGCAGGGGCATGGGTCACATTGGTAACACCTGTGCTCTGGCCAGATCACAGCTCACTCTGTGGTACTGTGTCCATACTGCAGTGGCATACCAATGCATACTACACATGCAGCCATTGTGTAACACCTACACCATTGTATGCATAGCTGAATGCACGTAACACACCAATTGGTTGTGTGGTGTCATACCACTCTACGGTAACGGGTGTATCTACTGTACATGGGTGGTGTGTATGTCGGGTGGTGCGAGCTGTATACCGTGACGGGGGCACACACAAGTGAGCATGTCATGCCTAGACACATGGGGAATATCAATACAGCAGAACATGCGTTTGACTGGCAACAGACTCACCTGCAACAGACCCTTGGCCTTGCGACACGCCAGACGTACCTGTAAAGGCATTACACAAAGGTATACACATTAGCCATTACTATCTCCACGGTCAGCACTGTGCATGACACATCATGCATGTGTGTGGTTGCATGTGCTATGCACATGTCTCTAACACAACATAGCATACAATGGTTTGCATCTTGTGTGGCCATATACCTGGCATGTATTGCTATATCATGTGTTGTACTATGACACCCACACCCACGACGCCTATCATACAAACATGCAACACTGACTTACCAGGCAGCTCCAGGCTCATAGCTCGGGAGACACCCACCTCCACGATGGACGCAGGTGTTTCTGCGTGTTGTTCCGTGGGTGTCCCCAGACTAGCCAGGAGCTCCTCCGTAGCTGTGAGTGGGGCCTGTGTTGGTGGCCCACCACCTGTCCCACGTTGTTGCCTGGCGATTGCAGCAGCACGCTGTCTTGCATGCCGGATCAGGTCTGTGCAGTGCCTGCGGATCTGTTGGTAGCTGCGGTTGTTTACGCCCACGCTGTTCACCCTCCTGCACAACTCCTCCCACATCTCCTGCCGTTCTTGTGCCTGCTGTGGCACATGGCTAAACAGGGCGTTGTAGTTACTCTGGAGGTATGGTATGATGACCTCCTCCTCCTGTCGGCTAAATGGTGGAAGCCGGGAACGTGGCATTATCTGGAAGACATAATGATGGTGGCAGGTCACATTCACACTGCTGTGCTGGCATACTGTTGGAAATGCATTGCTATGACATGTACGACATCTGCACAGTGATCTGTGAAGGGCATCGTGGCGGTGACACAGCCGATGTTGTGGCTTCACACCATTGAGCACTGGGTGTCACATCATATCTGTGTGCCACCCCATCACACTGTGCACGCACCATGTAGATGTTAGCCTGCCATGGACATGTGTACCTGGCTGCACCTATGTCCATATCAGTTGGCATATGTCCCCATGTGACGACTGTGCTACTGTTCACCTGTACACTGTGTATATGTCAGTACACATCAGGTC
Organism: Protopterus annectens; assembly: GCF_019279795.1. NCBI lineage: Eukaryota > Metazoa > Chordata > Ceratodontiformes > Protopteridae > Protopterus > Protopterus annectens. The sequence continues at coordinate 1,454,974,503 of NC_056725.1, read as the reverse complement.
TGTGTCCATTGTGAACGACAGCAGCGGCACTGTACACATACACATGGACACCTGCACATGCATGTGTTGTGCCATGTACTTCCACACAGCACTGTACCGGTGCTGGACAACTTGCCCCAGCTCACCTGTGTTACGATGTGATACACATGGAGCAATGTGTAACCATGACACATTGGCAGGAAAGGTCATGCATAGCGGTACACGCACACATTGTGCAGAGCATCACACAGCACCTGTAACATGACAGGGTGCATCGCCACCACATTACTACTGTGTATGGTTGATAGTGAGAGTGCCTTTGTCCATTGCACCATGTGGGACCGTGATAGCTCATGCAGCCTTGCTGGTCATCTCTGCATGATATGGCAGGGTATGCCACATACATGGCAATGGGTGTGACCCACTCAGGGGCTGACGGTATTGGCAGGGTGGCTGTCCATTGCTTTTGTCATAGCTGTGTGAAAATGGACATTCCACATGTTTATCACCATGGTGTGGACACTGTCCTCCAGCGAGGTATGCTGTACGCTGCTTGTTGAGGGTGTGTGTGGTGCATGCAGGTATCACACATCCATGCATACACTGTAGCCCTGGCAGGTGCTATGTGCTGGGATGTTGATCGACACAATGCTGTATGTGTACACACACCGCTATCCCATGCACATGGATATCTGCCTGAACTGATGTGGGTAACACATATGTGTACATACATTGCCCGCTGCCACCCACATGTCTGCTGCTGCACTACACACCGCCATCCCTCCCTGTGTGAATGTGGTGTTGGCCTCAGCAGAGGTATCCGTATGGGGACATGGATGTTCACATAGCAGGCCCACTGATGGTATCGTCCATCTGACCATACACATGTGATGCACCCCTCACACATACGACCCATTCACATTGTTGTTCACAATGGTGACACGGCTATATTGCTATGCCGGAGCCATTCACAGACATATATACACAGAGGCATGCACGCCCATCTGTGTCATTGGCCGGACTATTGGTGTTGTTTGGCACCTAATGTGTTTGACTGCAGGTGGCGAGACCTACTGTGCACATGTCTACATGGTAGGCCTGTTCTACGGTAGGCATCTGTGATGTGCTGTGCACATCTCATACCTGCACATTTGCTTGTTGTCCATCGGTCCACAGGCCAGTGGTGGGACATACAGGGATGTTACGGAACATATGTACATGCGACCCTGTACAACTGTGACGCTTAGCCTCTCAGATGCTCATGTGTCGTGGACGTGAACACCGCATACACACAGATGTGGTTGTGGGCCCGCGTCCATACCCATCTCCACCTGTGGGTTGCTATCATCCCACACACTCCTTGTACTGTATGTTCAGGCTATGCAGCTATGTGGGGCTTGTGTGCATACAATACGATACTATGTGCCTTTGCACCCATCACAGACATTGTCACACAGGTACACCGCCAGCCATACACATCGCAGATTGTTGTCAGCATGTCACATGTGGTACACACCTAACACATCTCCTGCCGGACATGGTACTCTGTATGGGCATGTCCAGTAGTGACATACCACAGCTACCCCTACATGACGGCTATGCAGGACATGTCTGTGTACATCTACTGTGACATATACACAAGCAATGCCCCCCTACCGACATCACATGGTACTACCTGTGGAGTATGTGTGTCTGCATCCATGCTATGGCCATAGATGACAATTGTACATCTATATGTGCAACATACCTCAGTGGGGGTTGTCATGAGCACATGTTCCATGTGTCAATGCATTGTTCATGTCTGTTTGGCAGTCATTGTTGTGCATGGTTTACATGGCTGACATAGTGTACTGTGTCTGATTCCAGGTACTTCATTGGGCTACCAGCATTGTACATTGCTACAGCACATTCCAGCCATCATGTAGACAGCTTAGATGACAGTGGGAGGTGTTCCGCCATGTGCACATATGTCACACGGTGCAAGGGTGACTGACACACATTGTCGGACTGGGTTCTGACTGCTGTGGATGTGTGTACCGTGTTGACAACCATGACTGCACCAGATCGTGTCTTCTGGCTGTATGACAATCACAGCCAGCACCCACATTCACATACAAGCACATCGGCCACGACAATTGACATTCCTGCCTGAACACTGTGTACGGTATGTTTGTATGACCACTGCATATATCACTGGTGGCCACCAGCATGGCTGCCTACAACAGCAGTGTGTATCCTGTGCAAACATGGTTACACCAGTCACACCACACCTGTGCCAGCTGGCCCTGTAGTGGGTGACAGTGCAGTTCCATTCATCATGTAACAGTATACATCATGCACCAGTATGTTGCAGACATGTGAACGGCTGTGCTACTCAACATATGCAGACATGACACATCACCTGGTACACCGTGGTTCTGCCTTGCCACCTGCTATTGTGAACACCCTGTGATGACATTGTACGCCCACATGGACGTGGACATGTGATGGCTCAATGGTGAATTAACCGCCCAGGTGTGTGTCTAGCCAGGTGTCCAGTAGCCACTGGTCTGCATGCAGGGATAGTCTACATTGGCCTACTCTGTCACTGGGACTGTTGACTATGGTCATACTGTTGTTATGCAGGCATGTGCTGTTTGTCCAGTCTGATAGTCGTGTTGAACCACACTACCGTGGCACACATGACGGTGGACATCTGGCTAAGGTGTGCAGCCCACATGTACATCTTCTCATGCTATGCTGCCTGTGCAGCGGTGTCACATGTCTGCCTCTGGCAGGGCTGTCACAGGTGGGCACAGCATGCAGTGATGTGTGACAATGCTTACACCCTCCACTGTGCTGTACAGTAGCACTGCACACACAGTACAGCACACATGTCATTTATCTACGGTGCCTGGGACATGCCTCCATGCCCTACACGGCACACCTGCCAGTCCAGATTGTACACAGATCATACCTCCCAGTCACATACCTGGACTGCAACACACACAGGTGGGTGGTTCCCAAACCACACCGTGATTTACACACATACTGTATTTTCCCATGACACATTGCATCATAGGTAGTCCATGTTCAGATACCCATGTTTGTGACCAGTACACACATTGTGACACGCGACAGTGCAGACACTGTACACCACAGGTTACATGCCAGTCGGGTTGGCATGCTGTACATTGCACCTGGGACAGTTGCTACTGCTATGTATTGCGGGCAACAGGACCTTCCCTAGTATGGACTCCCACGCACTCCACACATGCTTGGCCATGCAGTACGCATAGCTGGGTGACACATTACACGACACATACCATACCTGCAATACCCTCAGCATGCACCAAACCTCCATGTGTCTGTATGCTAGGCCTACACACCTCCCTCTGTTTGCTGAACATCCGTGCTTACCATCCCTGCTAGCCACACCCTAAGCACACAACCATAGCAGCATGCATGGTACATACACACTACAGCCGGTATTACTGACATCCACTGACAGAGGTAGTTGAGGGCATGGCACCCCATCCGATGGACAGTCTATGTGCCTATGCCAACAGTGATCACAGTGCACTTCTGCTACATTTACACACTGGTAGGGACCATGCTATCCCACACTGAGACATGGTGGTGCTGGCACTTTCACAGACGCCACAGTGGTATTCCTGTTCCATGCACACGCGCTGTATGGGCACATGTGCAGGCTGTTGCACGGTAGTTTTGTTCACCTGTGTGTTGTGTGTCACTTGACAGTCATGGTGTGTCCTGCTGGTGCATGACATACCGCACAGCTAGCTACCTACACATGACTGCCAGACATTGCAGTGTGGGCCCTCACGCAGTGTGGTGGTATGTCTCTGCTGTTTGACTACATCCACATTCAATGCAGCATACCACGGTCATGCAGGCATTGACGACACAGATGTTGCTGGCATCCTGCCTGCCAATGGGGTACCTACCAACAATACACACTCTCACTCACTACAGGGTTCCAACCTTGGCTGGACATTGTATTAACCCTGTGGACACATACATAGTACTGTCATGCACATGTTATGTCTGGGAACACAGTCCCAATGTCACCTCCAACCGCCGTAGTTGTTGTATCCCGCCAACCTGGCTGTTACATGTCTCTGCAGCAGCACACGACAGTGACTGCTAGCCCATTCATGTACGGTGTGCACCCTGACCACCACACTACCACATCTATCACACTACACATGGATGGTACTGCATTGCACGTATGGGGCTGCATCTCTACACCCATGACTGGGCCATTCAGTATGGCACTGGGCCACATCTTGACATACATGCTTCACACACTCAATGACTACCTGCATGCCTTTCCTGGCACCCTTGTTGGGCTTCTGTGCACCACAGCACACCACATCCCATGCTGGCCACCTGTCATATTATTGCATGGGTGGTTGGGGTGCTACAGAGGGTATCACATCAGACATGATCCGCTCTTTGCCCTTCAGCACCATTCCACTTTATGCTATTGACAGTGTACACATCCTGCATCACATCATACCGTATGTTTCGCATGTTACGCCATGTGCCTTCTGTACAGTTCACACAGTGGTGCAGGCATATCATGCTGACTGACATTTCAGGGACGGTGGCATTGCACATTCCTCAGACATGTGGCCCCTCATGCTCAATATTTGCATACGCACACTACCTGCTGTCACACAGTACTGTACATGCCTACATGTACCACTTCTACATACCTGGCAGCATTCTAGCTCATCCTGTTTATGTTGCTGACACCCATACAGGTGTCAGTGTGGCAGATATATCATGTAGATATCATTGCATCAGTTACATCACACATACTGCATACACATCACATTTGCATACTGACAGTCATGCGGTGTGTATCACATGGATACTGTCCGTATACAGGCATATCACGCTGTACACTGTTGTTGTACACACACGTGGCTCACATGGTGCTGTGTTTGCCATATTACACCATAGCGTGGTACACATGTGCAGGACTACACATTTCTGGACCGTATGTCTAGCTGATACCTTGGGTGCCCTTGTACCTGTGCCATACACACATGTACACGCAGGCCGTGTTACAATGACACATGTGTGGTGTACCTTACACAATGGATACAACGTTACATGTCTCAGTATAGTCATGCTGTGCTGTCTACCCAGCTCAGACAGTTGACATATGCAAATGACAGTCATGTAACACATCTGTGCTCACCTGCATGCCACGAACACAGGGGTGTAATGTACTCTGCCATGGGCCATGTTCTCCACAGTACTGATGCATGTAGTACTCCTACATGGCGATTGCTGTGGGCAGGGGGGGAGTAGCAGTCCTGCATGTGTGCACACATGCCACATTGCTCAGCCCGGGCGCCTGTGTGACATCCACAGACTGGACACACACCATGCTGTGGGACATAGGTCCTGTGCACATCCCACAGGGCACACTGTGTCACTAGTCGTGTGATAGCTGCCTTGCTGGTGGGTGACACACACCCATGGTACCACCACAGCAGACGATTGTATAGACATGACAGTTGACATCCAGTTCTGCCGCTCAGTGGACACTACCATGGGGGTGTCAGTACTGTGTACATTGCACATGTGTTTACACACGGCCCTGCTGGACATCATTGTGGCACACATTGCACCTGCTATGGAACGCTTGGACATGGTCACTTGCTGTTACCTCCATTTTGGGTACCTATTCTGCTACTACATTGTCCCATATGTGCAGGCCATACATATCTTGTGTATGTATATAACATTAGCCCATCGCCCATCATGCATGCTATGCCTGTGATACTGTCTATGATTTGTGAACATATCCATCATGCCAGCTTTGCATTACACATAATTGACATAGTCGCCCCTACTGCGTGATAGGTGCACGCCGCGCACATTCCGTGATGACATCGACGGTATATGCCCATGCACATGTGTGCTGTGACACTATACATAAATGTCGTATCCCCTGCTGTGGCACTTCAGTGTTGGATACCCACCGCCAACATCGGCGTGGGTGGTGGCATTGTTCTGTGTTTGCAACCCCTATGGCAGACCTGGGGTAGGGTTACCACCTGTGCCTCTTTGCAAGGGACAGTCCCTCCTTGGGCAGTTGTGTCCTGACAAATGTATCACAAATGGCAAATGTCCTGAGATTGTGGGACATCACTATATCCCATTCTTATGTAGGAGTTGCATAACATACTTGTTTATGTATGTACATTCCTAACTGTTACAAGACACACAATAAGCAACTGACCTGCTACAAGACTACACATTTCATTATGCAAAAGAGTAGAGTTCTAACCTTTGTACTGACCATGGGTATGTGTCCACCTGTAACATCTGAAGTGTGTCCCGACGATTTCACACTTTGGCCTTTTGAAAGGGTGGCAAGCCGCCCTGGGGTTATCGCTGGTGTTTACATGTTGTCCCACTGCTGTGCACACGCTGTCCACAGTTGTTGGTATGCTGCGCCGCTTTAGCATTACATATCCAACCTTCGCCTCTCTGCCTGATGGACAGGTATCTTTACCTACACACACCGCTCACATACTGTACAGATTCGCCATACGATCGTGCGTTACACACCAGTACATGTCGTGGGTTCGACATACCTTTCCGCCTTTTGTTTTGAGTTCGCCTCTATTCCTTGTTTCTCTTTGTCTTCTGTTTGGATTAGTTCGGTATGGACATACGCTTTGTATATCCAGGCGGTCTTCCTTATATTCGGCGGCGCCTGATGCATGTGGGTTAATCAGGCCAATAGCTGTTCCTCGGTGTGTACTTATGCGCATATCAGCGGTGATCCCCTTCCTTTCGCTCGCTACGCCGGCACTAGGCCATGGTTCTTTCCTCGTGTGGCCGTTGGTTATTTGCAATACCTTCGTGAGGATGGTATGTATTGTATCATGTTTGTGTGACTGCATCCGCTATGTGTGTTGTCGGGTACATTTCGCTGTGGTGTTAGCCGTGGATTGTGTGTGTTGGGTATGGTATTGTGTTCGACATGTGGGTCCCCGTGTCCTGGCGGCGCCTGTCGATGGCGCTGTGCATTCAAATGTGTTACCTGGCTGTTATTTTCCTGTACATAGCGAATGCATGGATGCATGAGCCGCTGCTAGTGTTTCCCAGGAGCTTGTTGTGGGTATGCCGCTGTCATTCACTGCCTGTATGTGTTTGCTACTGTTTTAGCTGTTATCCCTTTGATATGTGCAATGGGGTATATCTGCGGATGTGGTTGACGGGACGGTGTGTGAGTCTTGCATTTATACATACCAGATATGCTTGTGTGTGTGCTCCATCCGTGCTTAGGAGCCGCGGGTTACCTGTGTGTTGTTCCGGGAATATTTGTTTTGTTGATGTCGCCTGCTGTCGGTGTCGCCTGCATGTGTGCTTCCTGCACGATTCCTCCTTCACATCGGGTTATATATCTGCGGATGTTCGTCCGCGCCTACCATCCATTGGCATTTTGTCGCTGATAGTTACGGTGATTGTGGTCCTATACTTGGGGCGGACTGTATGCTACCGTAGCCTCCTATTCGCGGTGCCGCTTGCTTACGCCACGGTCGTGGAACACACCGCGGTATTTACCGGACCGTGACTGTTCACGATCGGTGCCGGATGGCACATTCGTATTTTCGCCGCATATGCCTGATGCTGTGTAACGCTGCCGACGGACCGTGTGGAGTGTACGCTATGGCCGCCATACCTACGGTCGTGGTTTGTACATGCGCCCTTTGCATCTCCTGTTTGCTATGGCCCTGTGGTACACTTTGGGACATTTGCGCTTTGCATCATTTTACGCCGCCACGGCATAGCCACTGAGGAGATGTCGGAACTACTTTCTGGGTACTGCTGTACATACGCCAATGGTTCCTGTACTGTATGCCTACGCCTATTATTACACTCCGCTGTGACATGTCACCTTCATACACAGTTTACAGTGGCACACACATTACACACACACAGCGGAACACACGACAACCTCACCTCACACATACACATATTGCCGCCATGGCTGTCAACCTTCTATTGCCGGAGTGGGGAACACACACAGTAGTAATGTGAAACACATGGGCATAATGTGGAACACATAGTAATGGCATAGTGACAACTTCAGCTAAGTAGGTCATAGGTTGATTATGATATGATGATTTACTTACAGTGAAGAACCTTTAATGACTTACTATGAGTACATTGTATTTACCAGGATGTCATTTATATACATTCCTAACAATGGTTGTTTGAGAGACATTTTCAATGTGGAACTTGGAGGAACTGCGAGGAACATGCACTGTTTTACACCCCAGATGAGGTACGCCTCATAATGTCGTACACTTCACTGGTATGCTTTCCGCTAGACCGACGGTTGGACACAATACCTACGCTGGTCGCATCGCCGTGGCGGCGTGTATCTCCGCACTCATGTCCTATGGATATGACACGCACATATGTAGGGTTGCCACCTTTTCAAATGGCCAAGGTGGGACATTTTTAGTACGTACGTCAGGTTTTGCATGCCAACACATACCCACGGCCAGTACAGAGGACAGCGATTCACTTTTTTGACGGAATACAAAGCTGTAGCATTACAGTTGCTTATTCTGTTTATTATCATATTTAGATGTTTCTTCTACAAAATAACTGTTTTCTGAAACTGATAGCGTAATTATGGGAAATGGTTTTGTCCTACAATCTCAGGACATTTGCCATTTTGTCATTGTTTTTGCAGGACACAACTGCCCAAAGGTGGACTGTACCTCACAACGTGGGACAGGTGGTGACCCTACACATATCCCGCTACTGTACCGTGGACGGTGACCATCCCGACACGCGGATATGTATTGCTGCAGGTTAACATTTCCATGGCTGGCGTTACCTGCCCTGCCCACCCTCCAGGATGATCGGGTTGTCGGTCACTATGTTTAATATGTGGTGATTTCGCGTCTTACTTATCTGTGACCTTGCATCCCTGGGTTCCATATTACCCTGTTGTCCTTTCTATCTGTGTATGCGCATATATTTCTACATGTGTACTGATATGTATTTCGTATCTGTGTATGCAAATGCGCATATGTGTGGTCGACTTGCGCCGATAGTGGCAGCATATGGCTACGCCTGTGCTGTTGAACCGGCGGCGCTGAGGTGTTGGCGCTCCATGCTCTGCTGACTATTTGGTGGGCAGTGTTTGGCCGGTGGCCTTTTTTGAGTCACACATACGTCCGCACATACGGTACACATTACGGGCGGACATGTTTGTGTGGCGTCCATTTTACTGTGTGTGCAGGTCAGGAGGTGTCAGTCCATGGGGCCTACACTGTCAAAGTATGTGCTATGCTCCTCTTTGCCAGGGCGTAGGCATATTGGGTACGCCACTGTCAGCCTACTGGGGCTGGCCCAGTGTGTCCGTGACGACGCACTCCCTGTGCCGGTGCTTGTCCTGGCAGTTGTGGCGGGCTTGGTGGCCCTCCGCATTATGTCCCTGCAGCAGCTGTTTCCGCAGAATCATATTGTGTAGCATACAACATACTATGAATATGTGGGCACTTGTGCCTGGAGAGTACTGCAAGGCTCCACCGGATGTATCCAAGCACCGGAACCGTGATTTCAACATCCCAACACACGCCTATGATTATTCTCGCTTGTGCGGTGCCTCATTATGGCGCTCTTGCATGTGTGTGTGTGCATTTCTGATGGGTGTCATCAACCACGGCTCCAGTGCGTAGCCAGCATCCCCACAAGGTGACCTTGTGTGATGTCCCCACTGGCTAATACCTGATACAGCTGTGAGGCATGCCAGATATGGGAGTCGTGGTAGCTTCCAGGGCTGCCAGCACACACATCCATGATAATGCCCCGCGCATTGCACACACCTGGCAATTGATGGAGGGGTATCCCTTGCGGTTTATGTAGCGCCTACCCTGCTCCCCAGGTGGTGACTTGATTTCTATGTGCGCATAGTCTATCGCACCCAGGACCTCCGGTATTGTGCCACACGGTGGAAGCGGCGATATTGCTAGCCAACTCCTCCTGAGATGTGGGGAACTTTATGTGCTCATGGGCATGTGGTAACATGGCATCCAGGAACTGGTGTAGTACCCTGGATGCTGATGCCTGTGAGATGCCCATTATGTCCCCGTGGGCCTTTGAAGGTACCTGTAGCCAGTATTCGCAAGCTCACACATACCTTTGTGTCCACTGGGATGGGCTCCCTCTGTTGTCTCTTGTTCTCAGGCGGCCGCACAGCTCCACTATTTGCTGTAACGTGTCCCTGTCCACCCTGTAGCGCACTACTATCTCCAGGTCTCGCAGCCCCTGGTAGGTCACCCTTGCTCTGAACACTCTCCTTCTCCTGTGAGGCCTACGGTAGTTGTCGGCACCACCTCCGCAACTCCGCCTGTCTCTGCCACATACCTATGCATCACGCCACGGGGCACCCAGCATATACATGTTAAAAGTTCCCGCCTGTTTACACCCCTACGGTGCGGCGCTTGGGAAATCGCTGTGTGTTGGGCGATTCACATTTAGTACTGTTGTGCTGTATACCCGGTGATGTCATTGGGTGTGTCTGTGCGGCCCTATCCATGGATTATTTCCGTGGTTTTACGCTTGCAGCTGCAACGGTACTGCCTGTAGTGTAACATTACAGTTGCCTGCATTGCCTTCGCCTGGCATCTTACATTACTGCATCCTGCACATTACGGCATATGATGCATTTTATCTGCGGCCGCAGTTATGCTACATCTGTACTTGGCTGTGCTATTTCGGTTCTTTTGCTCTTTGCATTTCTACTACATCCCCTATTATCTTTGCTCTCATATGCCTCCCCTTTCCCGTTTCTGCAGGAGTCTGCATGCAGACTTATCAGCTGCCGGCGCTTGCCTTCCTGCATTGATTGGTGTTAATTGCTCGCTACGGATACATTTACACTGCTTCCGTGATTTCCTCGTATTCTCCGCATTACCTTCCTATATCCCTGGTTGTTGCCGGTGGCCTCAGCAGAGGTATCCGTGTATGGGGACATGGATGTTCACATAGCAGGCCCACTGATGGTATCGTCGATCTGACCATACACATATGATGCACCCTCACATACGACCCATTCATATTGTTGTTCACAATGGTGACACGGCTATATTGCTATGCCAGAGCCATTCACAGACATACATACACAGAGGCATGCACGCCCATCTGTGTCATTGGCGGACTATTGGTGTGGTTTGGCACCTCACGCGTTTGCCTCCAGGTGGCGCAGCCCTACTCTGCACAGCTCTACATGCTAGGCCTGTTCTACGGCAGGCATCTGTGATGTGCTGTGCACATCTCATACCTGCACATTTGCTTGTTGTCCATCGGTCCACAGGCCAGTGGTGGGACATACAGGGATGTTGCGGAACATATGTACATGCGACCCTGTACAACTGTGACGCTAGCCTCTCAGATGCTCATGTGTCGTGGACGTGATCACCATACACACACATGTGGTTGTGGGCCGCCGTCCATACCCATCTCCACCTGTGGGTTGCTATCATCCCACACACTCCTTGTACTGTATGTTCAGGCTATGCAGCTATGTGGGGCTTGTGTGCATACAATACGATACTATGTGCCTTTGCACCCATCACAGACATTGTCACACAGGTACACCGGCAGCCATACACATCGCAGATTGTTGTCAGCATGTCACATGTGGTACACACCTAACACATCTCCTGCGGGACATGGTACTCTGTATGGGCATGTCCAGTAGTGACATACCACAGCTACCCCTACATGTCGGCTATGCAGGACATGTCTGTGTACATCTACTGTGACATATACACAAGCAATGCCCCCTACCGACATCACATGGTACTACCTGTGGAGTATGTGTGTCTGCATCCATGCTATGGCCATAGATGACAATTGTACATCTATATGTGCAACATACCTCAGTGGGGGTTGTCATGAGCACATGTTCCATGTGTCAATGCATTGTTTGTGTCTGTTGGGCAGTCATTGTTGTGCATGGTTTACATGGCTGACATAGTGTACTGTGTCTGATTCCAGGTACTTCATTGGGCTACCAGCATTGTACATTTCTACAGCACATTCCAGCCATCATGTAGCCAGCTTAGATGACAGTGGGAGGTGTTCCGCCATGTGCACATATGTCACACGGTACAAGGGTGACTGACACACATTGTCGGGACTGGGTTCTGACTGCTGTGGATGTGTGTACCGGTGTTGACAACCATGACTGCACCAGATGGTGTCTTCTGGATGTGTGACATTCACAACAAACACCCACATTCACATAGCAGCACATCGTCCACGACAATTGACATTCCTGCCTGAACACTGTGTACGGTATGTTTGTATGACCACTGCATATATCACTGGTGGCCACCAGCATGGCTGCCTACAACAGCAGTGTGTATCCTGTGCAAACATGGGTTACACCAGTCACACCACACCTGTGCCAGCTGGCCCTGTAGTGGGTGACAGTGCAGTTCCATTCATCATGTAACAGTATACATCGTGCACCAGTATGTTGCAGACATGTGAACGGCTGTGCTACTCAACATATGCACACATGACACATCACCTGGTACACCGTGTCTGCCTTGCCACCTGCTATTGTGACCACCCTGTGATGACATTATGCGCCCACATGGGCGTGGACATGTGATGGCTCAATGGTGAATTAACCGTCCAGGTGTGTGTCTAGCCAGGTGTCCAGTAGCCACTGGTCTGCATGCAGGGATAGTCTACATTGGCCTACTCTGTCACTGGGACTGTTGACTATGGTCATACTGTTGTTATGCAGGCATGTGCTGTTTGTCCAGTCTGATAGTCGTGTTGAACCACACTACCGTGGCACACATGACGTGTGGACATCTGGCTAAGGTGTGCAGCCCACATGTACATCTTCTCATGCTATGCTGCCTGTGCAGCGGTGTCACATGTCTGCCTCTGGCAGGGCTGTCACAGGTAGGCACAGCATGCAGTGATGTGTGACAATGCTTACACCCTCCACTGTGCTGTACAGTAGCACTGCACACACAGTACAGCACACATGTCATTTATCTACGGTGCCTGGGACCTGCCTCCATGCCCTACACGGCACACCTGCCAGTCCAGATTGTACACAGATCATACCTCCCAGTCACATACCTGGACTGCAACACACACAGGTGGGTGGTTCCCACACCACACCGTGATTTACACACATACTGTATTTTCCCATGACACATTGCATCATAGGTAGTCCATGTTCAGATACCCATGTTTGTGGCCACTACACACATTGTGACACGCGACAGTGCAGACACTGTACACCACAGGTTACATGCCAGTCGGGTTGGCATGCTGTACATTGCACCTGGGACAGTTGCTACTGCTATGTATTGCCAGCAACACGACCTTCCCTAGTATGGACTCCCACGTACACACACATGCTTGGCCATGCAGTACGCATAGCTGGGTGACACATTACACGACACATACCATACCTGCACTACCCTCAGCATGCACCAAACCTCCATGTGTCTGTATGCTAGGCCTACACACCTCCCCCCTCTGTTTGCTGAACATCCATGCTTACCATCCCTGCTAGCCACACCCTAAGCACACAACCATAGCAGCATGCATGATACATACACACTACAGCCGGTATTACTGACATCCACTGACAGAGGTAGTTGAGGGCATGGCACCCCGTCCGATGGACAGTCTATGTGCCTATGCCAACAGTGATCACAGTGCACTTCTGCTACATTTACACACTGGTAGGGACCATGCTATTCCACACTGAGACATGGTGGTGCTGGCATTTTCACAGACGCCACAGTGGTATTCCTGTTCCATGCACACGTGCTGTATGGGCACATGTGCAGGCTGTTGCACAGTAGTTTTGTTCACCTGTGTGTTGTGTGTCACTTGACAGTCATGGTGTGTCCTGCTGGTGCATGACATACTCCACAGCTAGCTACCTACACATGACTGCCAGACATTGCAGTGTGGGCCCTCACGCAGTGTGGTGGTATGTCTCTGCTGTTTGACTACATCCACATTCAATGCAGCATACCACGGTCATGCAGGCATTGACGACACAGATGTTGCTGGCATCCTGCCTGCCAATGGGGTACCTACCAACAATACACACTCTCACTCACTACAGGGTTCCAATCCTTGGCTGGACATTGTATTAACCCTGTGGACACATACATAGTACTGTCATGCACATGTTATGTCTGGGAACACAGTCCCAATGTCACCTCCAACCGCCGTAGTTGTTGTATCCCGCCAACCTGGCTGTTACATGTCTCTGCAGCAGCACACGTCAGTGACTGCTAGCCCATTCATGTCGTTGTGCACCCTGACCACCACACTACCACATCTATCACACTACACATGGATGGTACTGCATTGCACGTGTGGGGCTGCATCTCTACACCCATGACTGGGCCATTCAGTATGGCACTGGGCCACATCTTGACATACATGCTTCACACACTCAATGACTACCTGCATGCCTTTCCTGGCACCCTTGTTGGGCTTCTGTGCGCCACAGCACACCACATCCCATGCTGGCCACCTGTCATATTATTGCATGGGTGGTTGGGGTGGTACAGAGGGTATCACATCAGACATGATCCGCTCTTTGCCCTTCAGCACCATTCCACTTTATGCTATTGACTGTACACATCCAGCATCACATCGCCTATGTTTCGCATGTTACGCCATGTGCCTTCTGTACAGTTCACACAGTGGTGCAGGCATATCATGCTGACTACAACATTTCAGGGACGTGTGGCATTGCACGTTCCTCAGACATGTGGCCCTCATGCTCAATATTTGCATACGTACACTACCTGCTGTCACACAGTACTGTACATGCCTACATGTACCACTTCTACATACCTGGCAGCATTCTAGCTCATCCTGCTCATGTTGCTGACACCCATACAGGTGTCAGTGTGGCAGATATATCATGTAGATATCATTGCATCAGTTACATCACACATAGTGCATACACATCACATTTGCATACTGACAGTCATGCGGTGTGTATCACATGGATACTGTCCGTATACAGGCATATCACGTTGTACATGGTTGATGTACACACACATGGCCCACATGGTGCTGTGGTTGCCATATTACACCATAGCGTGGGTACACATGTGCAGGACTACACATTTCTGGACCGTATGTCTAGCTGATACCTTGGGTGCCCTTGTACCTGTGCCATACACACATGTACACGCAGGCCGTGTTACAATGACACATGTGTGGTGTACCTTACACAATGGATACAACGTTACATGTCTCAGTATAGTCATGCTGTGCTCTCTACCCAGCTCAGACAGTTGACATATGCAAATGACAGTCATGTAACACATCTGTGCTCACCTGCATGCCACTAACACAGGGGTGTAATGTACTCTGCCATGGGCCATGTTCTCCACAGTACTGATGCATGTAGTCCTACATGGCGTTTGCTGTGGGCAGGGGAGTAGCAGTCCTGCATGTGTGCACACATGCCACATTGCTCAGCCCGGCGTCTGTGTGACATCCACAGACTGGACACACACCATGCTGTGGGACATAGGTCCTGTGCACATCCCACAGGGGCACACTGTGTCACTAGTCGTGTGATAGCTGCCTTGCTGGTGGGTGACACACACCCATGGTACCACCACAGCGGACGTATTGTATAGACATGACAGTTGACATCCAGTTCTGCCGTTCAGTGGACACTACCATGGGGGGGGTGTCAGTACTGTGTACATTGCACATGTGTTTACACACGGCCCTGCTGGACATCATTGTGGCACACATTGCACCTGCTATGGAACGTTTGGACATGGTCACTTGCTGTTACCTCCATTTTGGGTACCTATTCTGCTACTACATTGTCCCATATGTGCAGGCCATACATATCTTGTGTATGTATATAACATTAGCCCATCGCTCCATCATGCATGCTATGCCTGTGATACTGTCTATGATTTGTGAACATATCCATCATGCCAGCTTTGCATTACACATAATTGACATAGTCGCCCTACTGCGTGGGATAGGTGCACGTCGTGCGCACATTCCGTATGACATCGACGGTATATGCCCATGCACATGTGTGCTGTGACACTATACATAAATGTCCTATGCCCTGCTGTGGCACTTCAGTGTTGGATATCCACTGCCAACATCGGCGTGGGTGGTGGCATTGTTCTGTGTTTGCAACCCCTATGGCAGACCTGGGGTAGGGTTACCACCTGTGCCTCTTTGCAAGGGACAGTCCCTCCTTGGGCAGTTGTGTCCTGACAAATGTATCACAAATGGCAAATGTCCTGAGATTGTGGGACATCACTATATCCCATTCTTATGTAAGAGTTGCATAACATACTTATTTATGTATGTACATTCCTAACTGTTACAAGACACACAATAAGCAACTGACCTGCTACAAGACTACACATTTCATTATGCAAAAGAGTAGAGTTCTAACCTTTGTACTGACCATGGGTATGTGTCCACCTGTAACATCTGAAGTGTGTCCCACGATTTCCCACTTTGGCCTTTTGAAAGGGTGGCAAGCGCCCTGGGGTTATCGCGGTGTTTACATGTTGTCCCACTGCTGTGCACACGTTGTCCACAGTTGTTGGTATGCTGCGCGATTTAGCATTTCATATCCAACCTTCGCCTCTCTCTGCCTGATGGACAGGTATCTTTACCTACACACACCGTTCACATACTGTACAGATTCGTCATACGTATCGCGTTACACACCAGTACATGTCGTGGGTTCGACATACCTTTCCGGCCTTTTGTTTTGATTTAGCTCTATTCCCTTTTTCTCTTTGTCTACTTTGTCTGCGTCGGTATGAACATACGGTTTGAATATCCAGGGGTCTTCCTTATATTCGCCGTAAGCCTGATGCATGTGGGTTAATCAGGCCAATAGCTGTTCCTCGGTGTGTACTTATGCGCATATCAGCGGTGATCCCCTTCCTTTCGTTCAGCGTCGGCACTAGGCCATGGTTCTTTCCTCGTGTGGCCGTTGGTTATTTGCAATACCTTCGTGAGGATGGTATGTATTGTATCATGTTTGTGTGACTGCATCCGCTATGTGTGTTGTCGGGTACATTTCGCTGTGGTGTTAGCCGTGGATTGTGTGTGTTGGGTATGGTATTGTGTTCGACATGTGGGTCCCCGTGTCCTGGCGGCGTCTGTCGATGGCGTTGTGCATTCAAATGTGTTACATGGCTGTTATTTTCCTGTACATAGCGAATGCATGGATGCATGAGCCGCTGCTAGTGTTTCCCAGGAGCTTGTTGTGGGTATGCCGCTGTCATTCACTGCCTGTATGTGTTTGCTACTGTTTTAGCTGTTATCCCTTTGATATGTGCAATGGGGTATATCTGCGGATGTGGGTGACGTGGACGGTGTGTGAGTCTTGCATTTATACATACCAGATATGCTTGTGTGTGTGCTCCATCCGTGCTTGGGGAGCTGCGGTGTACCTGTGTGTTGTTCCGGGAATGTTTGTTTTGTTGATGTCGTCTGCTGTCGGTATCGCCTGCATGTGTGCTTCCTGCACGTATTCCTCCTTCACATCGGTTATATATCTGCGGATGTTCGTCCGCCTACCATCCATTGGCATTTTGTCGCTGATAGTTACGGTGATTGTGGTCCTATACTTGGGCGGACTGTATGCTACCGGTAGCCTCCTATTCGTGCCGCTTGCTTACGCCACGGTCGTGGAACACACGCGGTATTTACTGGACCGTGACTGTTCACGATCGGTGCCGGGATGGCACATTCGTATTTTCGCCGTACATGCCTGATGCTGTGTAACGTTGCCGACGGACCGTGTGGTGTGTACGTTATGGCGGCCATACCACGGTCGTGGTTTGTACATGCGTCCTTTGCATCTCCTGTTTGCTATGGCCCTGTGGTACACTTTGGGACATTTGCGCTTTGCATCATTTTACGTCGCCACGTGCATAGCCACTGAGGAGATGTCGGTACTACTTTGTGGGTACTGCTGTACATACGCCTATGGTTCCTGTACTGTATGCCTCGCCTATTATTACACTCCGGCTGTGACATGTCACCTTCATACACAGTTTACACTGGCACACACATTACACACACAGCGGAACACACGACAACCTCACCTCACACATACACATATTGCCGCCATGGCTGTCAACCTTCTATTTCCGGAGTGGGGAACACACACAGTAGTAATGTGAAACACATGGGCATAATGTGGAACACATAGTAATGGCATAGTGACAACTTCAGCTAAGTAGGTCATAGGTTGATTATGACATGCTGATTTACTTACAGTGAAGAACCTTTACTAACTTACTATGAGTACATTCTATTTACCAGGATGTCATTTATATACATTCCTAACAATGGTTGTTTGAGAGACATTTTCAATGTGGAACTTGGAGGAACTGCGAGGAACATGCACTGTTTTACACCCCAGATGAGGTCCGTTCCTCATAATGTCGTACACTTCACTGGTATGCTAGCCGCTTTAACCGACGGTTGGACACAATACCTACGTTGGCCGCGCCGGTGGCGGCGTGTATCTCCGCACTCATGTCCTATGGATATGACAGGCACATATGTAGGGTTGCCACCTTTTCAAATGGCCAAGGTGGGACATTTTTAGTACGTACGTCAGGTTTTGCATGCCAACACATACCCACGGCCAGTACAGAGGACAGCGATTCACTTTTTTGACGGAATACAAAGCTGTAGCATTACAGTTGCTTATTATGTTTATTATCATATTTAGATGTTTCTTCTACAAAATAACTGTTTTCTGCAACTAATAGAGTAATTATGGGAAATGGTTTTGTCCTACAATCTCAGGACATTTGCCATTTTGTCATTGTTTTTGCAGGACACAACTGCCCAAAGGTGGACTGTCGCTCACAACGTGGGACAAGTGGTGACCCTACATATCCCGTTACTGTACCGTGGACGGTGACCATCCCCGGACGCGGATATGTATTGCTGCAGGTTAACATTTCCATGGCTGGCGTTACCTGCCCTGCCCACCCTCCAGGATGATCGGGTTGTCGGTCACTATGTTTAATATGTGGTGATTTCGCGTCTTACTTATCTGTGACCTTGCATCCCTGGGTTCCATATTACCCTGTTGTCCTTTCTATCTGTGTATGCGTACATATATTTCTACATGTGTACTGATATGTATTTCCGTATCTGTGTATGCAAATGCGTACATGTGTGGTCGACTTGCGCCGATAGTGGCAGCATATGGCTACGCCGTGTGCTGTTGAACCGGGCGCGCGTTGAGGTGTTGGCGTTCCATGCTCTGCTGACTATTGGGTGTGCAGTGTTTGGCCGGTGCCTTTGTTGGAGTCACACATACGTCCGCACATACGGTACACATTACGGGCGGACATGTTTGTGTGGCGTCCATTTTACTGTGTGTGCAGGTCAGGAGGTGTCAGTCCATGGGGCCTACACTGTCAAAGTATGTGCTATGTTCCCTCTTTGCCAGGGCGTAGGCATATTGGAGTGCCTCTGTCTACCTACTGGGGCTGGCTCAGTGTGTCCGTGGCGCCGCCCGCCCTGTGCCTGTGCTTGCCCTGGCAGTTGTGGCGGGCTTGGTGGCCCTCCGGCATTATGTCCCTGCAGCAGCTGTTTCCGCAGAATCATATTGTGTAGCATACAACATACTATGAATATGTGGGCACTTGTGCCTGGAGAGTACTGCAAGGCTCCACGGATGTATCCAAGCACCGGAACCGTGATTTCAAGATCCCAACACACGCTCTATGATTATTCTCGTTTGTGCGTGTGCCTCATTATGGCGTTCTTGCATGTGTGTGTGTGCATTTCTGATGGGTGTCATCAACAACGGCTCCAGTGCGTAGCCAGCATCCCCACAAGGTGACCTTGTGTGATGTCCCCACTGGCGAATACCTGATACAGCTGTGAGGCATGCCAGATATGGGAGTCGTGGTAGCTTCCAGGGCTGCCAGCACACACATCCATGATAATGCCCTGCGCATTGCACACGACCTGGCAATTGATGGAGGGTATCCCTTGCGGGTTATGCACCGTCTACCCTGGTCGCCAGGTGGTGACTTGATTTCTATGTGCCTACAGTCTATGGCACCCAGGACCTCCGGTATTGTGCCACACGGTGGAAGCGGCGATATTGCTAGCCTACTCCTCCTGAGATGTGGGGAACTTTATGTGCTCATGGGCATGTGGTAACATGGCATCCAGGAACTGGTGTAGTACCCTGGATGCTGATGCCTGTGAGATGCCCATTATGTCCCGGTGGGCCTTTGAAAGGTACCTGTAGCCAGTATTCGCAAGCTCACACATACCTTTGTGTCCACTGGGATGGGCTCCCCTCTGTTGTCTCTTGTTCTCAGGCGGCCGGCACAGCTCCACTATTTGCTGTAACGTGTCCCTGTCCACCCTGTAGCTCTACTATCTCCAGGTCTCGCAGCCCTGGTATGTCACCCTTGGTCTGAACACTCTCCTTCTCCTGTGAGGCCTACGGTAGTTGTCGGCACCACCCTCCGCAACTCCGTCTGTCTCTGCCACATACCTATGCATCACGACCACGGCGGCACCCAGCATATACATGTTAAAAGTTCCCTGTCTGTTTACACCCTACGGTGCGGCGTTTGGGAAATCGCGCTGTGTGTTGTGTGCATTCACATTTATTACTGTTGTGCTGTATACCCGGTGATGTCATTGGGTGTGTCTGTGTGGCCCTATCCATGGATTATTTCCGTGGTTTTACGCTTGCAGCTGCAACGGTACTGCCTGTAGTGTAACATTACAGTTGCCTGCATTGCCTTCGCCTGGCATCTTACATTACTGCATCCTGCACGCACATGGCATATGATGCATTTTATCTGCGGCCGCAGTTATGCTACCTCTGTACTTGGCTGTGCTATTTCGGTTCTTTGCTCTTTGCATTTCTACTACATCCCCTATTATCTTTGCTCTCATATGCCTCCTTTCCCGTTCTGCAGGAGTCTGCATGCAGACTTATCAGCTGCCGGCGATGCCCTTCCTGCATTGATTGGTGTTAATTGCTCGTTACGGATACATTTACACTGCTTCCGCATTTCCTCGTATTCTCCGCATTACCTTCCTATATCCCTGGTTGTTGCCGGTGAGGCCGGCCGTCACATGACTGGTTTCGGGAACGTAGTCGTCCTCGTGCACATGCATTTGTACGCGCATTCTGTACTGTCAGCGCATCTATTTCCTAACACGCCAGTCATGATGCTGTAATATGCATTGTACAGCCCAGATTTGCTGTCCTCCAATATCCTTCCTCCTACAGTGGCACACCCCTGTGTGGTTGACATGTATCTCGTGTAGGCCACTCCTCGGTGTAGTACCGCTCGCCGTTTGCTCCATCCTTACGCTGGCGCCGTTTTTGCGATTCACTATTATCTGCCTCATTTGCATGGAATTGACTACTAATACCTGGTTACGGCGCGCGACACCGCCTCCACTCCTTGACAACCATTGCGCTGGGGTTGCAGCTTTACATACATACTATGGTGTGTGGTGGCTGTGCAGCTGATTTGTGTTCTAATGCTCTTTTCGGACATTATCATATTATTTCATTGCTTTACAACTTCTGTGCACACATCCCGGGGTCTGCTGTTCTTTCTACGTACGTGCCATTTATGTCGTTTTTACATTTTGTGCATATTTTCTTTGGACATTCTCGGTGCCTTTCCACATTGGCATATTGCACCTATATGATACCTGACTTTGACAGCCTTCCGTTACTCCTCCGGTATGTTTGGGTAAATGTAAACCGTTTTTTTTTGGTTTACATTGCCGTTCTTACGCTTCGCCTCGCCACTGTGGATCGCTATTGCCCTCATTTGCATGGTGCAATACCGCACACAGTGTGTTTTGCATACCTACGCCGGGCGGGACGGTCCGCGCGCCGGTAGTGCACGTGGAATTCATTCATACCTGAATCGCTAAGCAGCCATATTTGGCGTTATAACGCCGACGCTATGCTGGCGCCTGGCGCAAGGTTCATGAATCCCGGGGATGGTCTTTTTATTAGCAGCTGCAGCTAGGGCACAGCAGCTGGATCCACAGACAAAGGGGATTGGAATCCATATAAGGTTTAGCAGACCATAAATTTCTTAAGCACTTTCTTAGGCAAAGTCTTGAGGAAAGGGGAACTACAAGACTTTCTTTTTTTTTTTTTTAAAACAGGTTTATTGTTTTAACATATAAGAGAAATATCATAACAATTTTATACAAGTAATTAAAAATAGGTATTATTATAATATTCAACAAAACAACTAAAGTATTTACAAAGACATCCACTACAATCAGATCAATTAATTAAACTAAAATACCGTGCTATTGAAATTAGAATTTTTTTAACAAATTTTGTAAATTATCCCATACAATATAATATGATGTTTTTCTAGATGTTCTCATTCTAATTGTACTTATTTCCATATGGCACATTATATTCATAACATTTTTAAATTCATTGAACGAAGGAGGTGTATCTGAAATCCAATTTCTAGTTATTATTTTCCTGGCCACTGCTAGGATAGACCATAACAAGGAAAGCTTAATCTTTTAACACATTGAGGTACAGGTGTGTTGAATAATATAAGAGACTTAGAAATAATGAAATTATCTGTAAAAGAGCCTGCAAAAATTCATTAATTGACTTCCAGTATTCTTTCAACTTCATACAGTCATAAAACATATGAGCCCAGTCAGCATTAATTTCTACATTACATCTCTTACATAGATTATCTTTATTATTAATTTTATTCATCATCAAAGGTGTATAAAAGATCTATGTAAAATTTCCATGTATAAAGTCTCCAGACAATGGAAGATGTAGTTCTATAAGCAGATTCAATATATATTGTTTATCTTGTTGAGTTGGTGGGTCCCCATTAATAGAGGTGAAATAATTCCAGTATGAATCTACATTGTAAAAGTTTCTTGTCTGATAATTTTATGTATATATGAAAGTTTACCTTTATCAGAAACTTTATGCTGTAAATTTATTATCAAGTAATCAATCAGTTTTAGAATAGATTCTTTAACTGTTATAGACATTAGATCTATTCTATCAATGAGATGTTGTCTAAAGATCTGAACCTCTAACCAGCAAGTTTCTCTTAGATCAAATTCTTGTTTTAAGAAATCTAGATTTTTAACTTTATTATCAGATATCAGCTGATACCAGTACTTTAGATTATTATCTATAGCTAAATGAGCTCCTTCAGAAGTAGATGACATAAGCATACCCTGAGTATAAATTATAGGAATACAATAAAATTCCATTCCCTATACTTAGGGTGCATGAATATAAAGTTACGATAACTAATAATAATATTTAATGGGTAACAGACCATATGTTTAGGTGTAATAGGTGAAGTACAAAATTCCTTTAGCAACCACAACATGGAGTTATTTATAATCATATTTTTATGTGTTAAGGAGATTTTCATGAAGTGCATACTAATTAGCTCTCAATAATCTTTCCATTTTGCGACATATGACCGATCTATTAATAAAGTAATAACTTTTATAATAGAAGAGATAATATATAAATTAAAGTCTGGAAAAGAAATACCCCTTGAGACCAGCTATTAGTATGTTTCTTTAATGCAATCCTAGGTCTATTAGGTGCCCATAAGAAATTTAACATTAGTGTATTCAGTTTCTTGATAGTTATTTTTGTAGGTGAAAGTATTATTGATTGTATTAAGTATAAAATCTTGGGGAATATTATCATTTTAATAATTGTAAGTCTCTCCTCCATAGTAAAAAACATATTATTCCAGGTATTAAAAGATTTTGTATATTAAGAAAACAGGTATTATAGTTATTATATATAATAGATTTAATATCTTTAGATAGTATTATACCTAAATAAGTTATCTGACCTGAGTTGGGTACATATTTAGTAAAATCACTAATGAGAGTATTTTTCGTGTATATATAGGTAGTATTTTAGTTTTTTCTTCACTGAATATTAAACCAGAAATACTTTTAAAATTCATCATTTTATCAAATAAAGACTGCATAGAAGAATTAGATCCTGCTGATGTAATTAGAACATCATCTGCAAAAAGTTGAATTTTTGATGTATTTTCTTCTATTTCAAAACCCTCTATGTCAGTACTGTTTCTAATCAAATTAGCCCAAGGCTCCATTACTAAAGTGAATAATAGTGGAGAAAGTGGACATCCTTGCTTTGTACCTTTAAGAATGGGTATTTTTTGTGAAACATATGTTCCTACCTTAATATAAGCCAGCGTTCCTTTGTATAAATGCTCAATTAAATTTACAAATGCATCAGAGAAATTTGTGCACTTCAGTAAGGTAAACAGATAGTCCCAACTTACTGAATCAAATGCTGAACCTATATCAAGACTAATAAGTGTTAAATCTTTCTTTTTCCTATTTGCAAAATCAATTAATGTTAAAGTTCTTCTTAAGACTTTCTGAAGACATCCTGCAATGCTGGGATACTTGGAGGAACAGTCTCAACATCTAAGACCTCATCTTTCAAGAGATCATAAACCCTAAGCTAAAAACAACTAGGAGGTAATAATGCAACCAAAATAAAAACTGAATACCAACAAACAGACCCAGCCTCTCACAAAAGTGATTTCTAATCATTGGGACTTAACTGTCCCTGCATCAACATGTCATGAGTGGAATGCTGATTTTATTATAGGAAATATCCACCTCATTTAAAGATACCTCACTATATGCATCGTCAAGCAATAGATGATACATCATCTGTACATAATCACAATTATTCATCAGTATAAAACCTCCCCCTTATCAAGTTTCATACTTCTTAGGTCCCCAATGGAACAAATTTGACCAATAAGATTCTTTTGCTGAGTGATCACATTATATCATGTAGAATATTGATGATTTTTAACATATATCTAATATCTAATTCAGACATTCACTCAGAATTTTGTAAAACCAGATTTTTGAGTGGGTTATATATAATAAGTAATCTTAAATTACCTTAAGACTCGTTGTTAAATTCATTTGTAAAAATTAATTTTAGATCTAATTTCCTGACAAAGAAATGTAACTTACTTAGTACATCAGTGACACTAGCTCTTTTAGCTGGTGCAAAGGAAAGACCTTTACAAAAAAGTTTAGCATGTAAATTAGTTATATCAAAAGAGCTAAAGTTATAAACTTTGATATCACCATAATTATTAAGAACGACATGGCAAAGGTTGTCATTAACATTCCTATTATCATGGGTAGAATGAATCCCACCTAGTCTTTTGGTAGTTCTGTTGATTTCCCCTACATGACGGTGTAATTATCTGAGGTGATCATAAACCCTGTTAAACTCAGTGGCATCCAAAGGAAGTTTCCAGTTGGATACATCTCTAAATCTAGACAACATGCGAAAAAAAAAAGAGAGCATCTGTTTAGGCACCTGTACCTGTTCATCATCAGAGGTGTGACATTGTGAGCTATTGCCAGCTATGCCAGCAGAAGTAGGGCAGTGGATGTGAAACGTATGCCAACATAGCTTGATGGAATTTTGTTAAAGAATTATATGTCATTTGTATATCAAACTGATTTGTACAGATGCTTGTGTTGAAAAAATTATTTGAAAAGCTGCTTGTGCTAAAAAATTCACCAACAGTGGGTCCTGACTGTACTGTAACTGAGGAAATGTATATATGTTAACAGAGGATACTAGTAGAGAAGAGGTTAATCTCAGTCCAGCTAACTTTGAAAAATAGTAAGAAATTAAATTACTTAATTTAGGCCATAAAGATTGTATCTTACAAGTCTGACTGCAGCCAGAGACAAAGTTTCTGTGCCAGAAAATGGTTTATTAGCTCCTGTAGGAAGAGTGGAAGTGTTTTATAGCTTTCAGATGCTATAACACATCTCAGCAAAGCTCTGTGTGAATGGTAACACATATGTGCTAAATTCTGGCTCAGTCTCTAGCCAACGGGGTAGTATGGGAACCAGAAGTCAAATGACCAGATGTACATTACATCATTCTGTAAGCCAGCTCTGTAACGATATTTTAATATCAGATGAGAGTGAAGTCTCAAGGCCCTCTGTTTTGGAAAACTGACAAAGAAGGACCCCTCATCTACTTCATCTTGCCTTGCTCTAGTAAGTTACTAGGTAATAGTAATTTTTAGATGAGTCAGGAAAATAAAGTGAGATCAGTTAAGTGTTGTTTTTCTATATCTATGTGAATCTATTCATCTGTGTTATTTTAACATTTCCTGTGTCTGAAACTCTGGTGTTTATTGTAAATAGATACTTAGTATTTTCATATTATTTTACTAATTATTATTAAATATAGTTAAACTTTTCATTGTGGCTGGTCCTTTAGAGAAAAATTTAATCTTTGAGAGTACTTATGTCTATGTGGTGACTCTGAGGCCACTCCTAAAAGCCTGACTGCATTGGTCAAGCATCACCATTTGTATTAATATTAATTTCACTCTGTATAACTGAGTACCCTTGTAACAGCCTCAGAGCAGCTGGCTTTGTGTGTGTGTGTGTGTGTGTGTGTGTGTGTGTGTGTGTGTGTGTGTGTGAAAATCAAATCTCGAAGAGGTGAGCATGTCAGATGCTTGGAGCAGGGACACGAAGCACTGTTTTCACAGACAGGGTGCTGGAGCACTTGGTTGGACAGTCAGCCGAGGACACAACTCAATAGCTGTGCCAGTGGGGAGTCTTACTGGGGACCTGGAGGGAGACAAAGGGAAAAACTCCAACCCAAGACAGAGTGTTCCCTGTGTGCACTTAAGGGAAATTGTGCTTGATGCCGATAGCTGCATCTGGAAATACTGTACGTATCTATTTTTGTTCAAAGTGAATGTTCCTCTCCAGTGTCAGTGGTGAGGATTCAGACTCCTTGATTAATGGCCCAGAGAGGGTATATCACAAGAAGAAACCAACTAATCCATCCCAGGTGAATCCAAACCCTCAGACCCAGAATCCTTATAAAAAAGGATTCTTAGATGGTTGATCAGTGGTGGAAGTTCCAGCATTACTGATAACCTAGGTGTGCATCCCCTAATCATCTGCTTGTACAATGGATCTAGACATAACCACCAACCCTCGTAAAAAGCCAGCCTGCTGTATCTCTGCCTGGTGCGACTTCTGTCTTTTCTTGGAAGACACTACACTTGTGGGAAAATCCCCAGGGGATAAAGTATCAATATTGGCTACAGGTTCTGCATCCCTGACCTCCACTGCACCTAAAGGGTAAGGTTTTCCCATACATGCAGTAGTCAATGGTACAGCCCCAGAGAATGTGTCTGATCCTTGTACCATGCACAGTTGTGGGGCTATGCCCACATATGGGGATCAGACGGTAACAAAAGTATGTGGTCCAATAGCCTGCCTGAAGCTAAGGTTACGGTGGAGTCACACAGAGGCATACATTTTGATTTATTTTTAATTTTTTTCTGCACAAATGGGAAAAGTGGTAGTGGAGGGGGTTAAATCCTATTTTAATCTGTCAAGACAAGGGGAAAAATCCTAGACAGAAAGGCCTCACTGAGACCAATGACTGGTGTCAGAACCATGGCCTTAAGCTCAATGCCAAAAAATGTGTCATCCCCTTTGTGAAAAACCTGATTCCCATGAATTACCACATTGATGGTAGTCCACTGAACACAGAAGGCATTATAAGAGATCTGGGAACACAGGCTGACAGCAACCTCTCTTTTGACCACCACATTGCCACTGTGGTCAGAAAGTTCTTCTATGTGGCACATCTTATTACTAAGGGTTTTAATCCAGGAAGAAAGTGGTCAATGTCTCCCTCTACTCTTCCCTCATTAGGCCAATCATCCCTGTACTCTTCCCTCATTAGGCCAATCATGAAGTACAATGCCCCATTTGGCATATACCTCACTAGACACCTGCCACAAAAGTAACTCAAAAAGAGGATCCTAGGCCTTAAACACTTTTCTTATATGAAAAGACTCAAAAAACTCCAACTATTCTCTGTCTCATATCGCCCACTTAGAGGCGATCTCTGCTTGACTTACAAAGCCATGTCTGACCCAGCTCTGTTAGAAATGCTACATCCAAAGAAATCCCAATCCCTCCACACCACATGCTCAAGAGACCTCAACCTCATTACCACAATCAACAGATTCCAGAGACTGCCCATGCTCTGGAATAGACTTCCCATACATGTCAAACAGAGCACCTCATTGGCCCTCTTCAAGAGAAATCTTGATGAGTGGATAGGATATAGAAAATTCACCCTGGGGATCACTCCAGTGGCTCTACTCAACAGAGGCACTGGGAACTAAGGTCAGGTGGCACAATCCCAGGGTAATCCTATGGACTAGGCTTGTAAAGGCTTCAGGGCCATTAGCCTAGTACACACCTATGAACCTATGAACTAAGTGCTGTATGCATGGCCTATCTGGTGCCAAATGAACAATTCCCAAAATGATCCCTCTAAATCAGGGGTGGACAACCTTTCCTAGTGTGGGGGCTAAATTATCATTCTGTCTCCGAGTCGAGGGCCAGACCAAATTATTAAATAAAGTAAATTATTATTAAATTAATTAAAACAAGTTGCTACTTAATATTTTATTCATTTATAATATAATGCTTTGGTATAAAGCTCTACAAACATATATTTTACATAATGAACAACATAACAATTTAGTGTGAAGATTGGCCTTGTACTTGAAGTACTAGACTATAAGTATTGACCTTCGTATTACTTAAGGATATTCGCATAGAATGTTCGAGGTTTTCATCCGTTATCCTTGTCTGAATTTTTGATTTATTGTATTTCATCCTGGAAAAAAACTGTTCACACATATATGTGCTGCCAAAAAGACAAATGTTTTTTCTTGAAAAGGCGCGTAAATTTGAATATTTTTCTTCCACCAAATAAAATGCATAAAAATCCATCAAAGCAATGTTGTTAAATTGCGATTTTAGCACTAAGTCCTCCTGAAGCTCAATAAGTTCCATCTGTAAGTTTTCTGGCGCATTGTTTACATCAGCATCCATCAGACGAGCAAATAGAGCAAAGGTGGAGTCTTTGCTTTGGAAGTCGGCAAACCTTATATCAAATTGCTCTATTAATGCCTTCAGTTCATCTCCATAACAATTATATGGGATATTTTTATGAGTTGCAAGAGTAGGAAAATGATAGCAATTTTTAGCTCTTATCTGACTTTCCAACAATATTAGTTTATTACAAAAAGCTTTCACATGTCCATGCAGTTCATGAACCAATTGTCCTTGTTTTTCCAGTTTAAGATTCAGTTCATTAAGGTATCCGGTGACATCTACAAGGAATGCTAAATCACACACCCACTCATCATCTTTTAATTGGTTAACTATGTTTCCTTTTATGTTCATAAAATCTGCAATTTCTTGTCTTAAATCATAAAATCATTTTAGCATTTTTCCTTTACTCAGCCACCTCACTTCACAATAATAAGACACATCTTCATAATCCGAAAATAGGTCTGCCAAATACTCCTTAAATTGGTGGTGATTAAGTGCACGTGACTTACTAAAGTTAATACTTGCTACTACAACTTTCATAACATTCGTGAATTTAATCGATTTTGCACACAGATTTTGTTGGTGGATAATGCAGTGAAAATTTGTTAAATGTTATGGATGGATCTGTAGTTCTATTGCTCTTTCATGAACTATTCCAATAAATCCCTTCCATGCACCAACCATTGCAGGAGCTCCATCAGTGCATATGCCAGATAGTAAACTCCATTTAAGCCCAAATCTCTCGAAGACTGTGTTGACTGATTCAAATATATCTGCACCTGTAGTTGTTCCTTTTAAAGGCTGAAGAGCCAATAATTCTTCTGTGATATTGAAATCCGCATCAACTCCTCGAATAAATATCTCTAGTTGTGCTGTATCAGAGGCATCGGTGCTGTCATCCAAAGCAACTGAAAATGCTTCCAGTCTAGCAAGCTTCTCCTTTAAACTGTTTTGGATATCATCTGACATAATTTCTATCCGTCGGACAACAGTACGTCTCAACAAGCAAATATTCTCAAAATCTTTTTTCTTTTCAGGACATATTATACTTGCAACATCCAGCAGACATTCTTTGATAAATTCTCCTTCACCAAATGACTTAGAATGCTTAGCGATTTTTTTCGCTTACCACAAAGATGGCTTTGACAGTGCTGTTGTGCTGTGTTCTTAGCTTGTTGAACATTTGCTGCCTGTTATCCAAGCTCTTCTTCAATTTCTGTATTTCATCTTTTCGTAGTTGTCCATATTTTTTTTGGTGATCCGGATGTCTCGTAGTAATGTGTCTCTTCAAATTGTATTATTTTTTGACAGATATGGATTCGTTGCACAGCAAACATACAGACACACCTTGATTCAGAATAAAATAATAATCCTCCATCCAGTTTTCTTGAAACTGACGATTCTCTGCATCTGCTTTTCTTTTTTTTGACATAACCCCTGACATTCTTCTTATAAGCGACATTCACAAGTGCACGGCGAGAGGGTGGGAAGCAGCAAGGGTTGGTTGTGACATCAGTTAGCCCTGCATCCGGGCCACGCTCCTGCCACTTGTCATGCAGTTTTAATTCTGCCATGTCCAAAAGGCAGCTGGACGACCCACCAGTTGGATTAGAAATACTGAATAAATAGTATGCAATGTTTCATTACTGATCCTACCCTCAATTCCCACTACATTTGCACAATTAATTCTAGACTATCCCTGCAAGTTGTTTCCACCAAATACACAAGCAATATGTAATGCACATGTGCATTATTATAAAGACATTCAACATTTTCATCTTTCAGCTCTCTCATGCGTTTCAGCTATTCTTTGCTAACTCCTTCCCACCAATCCTCGTCTCTTCCCACTCTAATATGCAACATATTTCAGCCACTTAAAGACTTATCAAAAGTATTAGCAACACACCAAACAGCCAGTACTTTTCCAATTCTCCTTTAATGTAAACGATCTGGTACCTCGGCAATTCGCCTTCAAGGATCACAGTTAATTGCTACACAGTAGCAGTTTTTATAGTAAATGATCAAACAATCAATTAATTAATCAATTTACTAATAAATTTCAAAAAAGGAGAAACATATATACTTTTTAAAGTGACCTTATATTAATTATAGTAAATATTCATAAATATATACATATTTTTATATATATTTTATATTATAAATTATTAATAATAAATTTATGTATAAAATAAATACAAAACTAATAAATTACTTCAAAAAATATCAATGAAGTAAGTTAATTAAACTCCATCAAATGCCCAATTCTAAATTCAAACCAAAAGGTTTCAGAGTGTTAAACTTCAGAATCATCCTAGTTTCCAGCTCTAGTAGCTTCTCAGAAATGTTATCACCACTACAAGTGAAGGGCTTCCCCAAAACTCCGTATTTTAAACTATCAGATTTCCCCTCATGAGTTTCAAAAAAATGTTTAGCTACAGGACTAAATAGATTTTGATTTCGAATGTCCCTTAAATGTTCTAAAATCCTAACTCTGACCATTCTTTTCGTTTGTCCAATATACCAAATGTTATTACAGCTACAAGTAAGTGCATACACAACTCCAATAGATTTACAATTAAAGTAATGCCTGGGGGTATGGTTAATATTATTGATAGAATTAATATTGACTACTCTATCACAGAGACTACAAGAACCACATCTAAATGTTCCCACACTAGTGGCATAGGGAATTTTTTTATATAAACAATTGTTATTTAATATCTCCTTTAAATTTTTTCCTTTTTTAAACGAAAATGTGATATGGTATGGAAAAAATTCACCTATACCTTCATCCTCACTGACCAAGTACCAAAACCACTTAATTAAAGAGACAAATTTTTCAGAAAAAGTTGTGTACTTGGTCACAAAGAATATATCCTCCACATCTCTCTCCTTCTTTAAAGGATCAGGAACATCCAATTTTAACTTGATGGGATATTTATCCTTATTCTTATTTATCACTTTATTCATACCATCTAACAACTGCTTTTTAGCATACCCTCTTTCCATTAGTCTCAAATAAACCTCATTTAACTCATAACCCAACTCACACTCCATGCTCGTATGTGAATATATTCTTTTGAATTCTCCAAAAGGTAGAGCTTTTAACAAGTGAGAGGGATGCATGCTAGTGGCATGCAAAAACATGTTGACTGACGTGCTCTTTCTGAAAGGTCTGAACTCAACAACATTGTTTCTTTCAAATAAAGTTAAATCCAAGTAATTAATTTCATTTCTATTCATCTCATAAGAAAATAAAAGATTATGTTCATTGTCGTTCAGAGATTCAAAAAAGTCACAAAATTCAGACATGTCCCCCTTACAAATGAAAATTAAATCATCAATAAAGCGCTTATATAAGACCACCTTATGCTTAAAAAAGTCTGTGGGGTATAAAAATCTTTTTTCAAAAGAATCCATATATATAACAGCATACGTAGGAGCATAAGCAGCTCCCATTGCTGTTCCCTTAGTTTGTAAAAAATACTCATTATTAAACATGAAATAGTTATGAGTTAAACAAAATTCTAATAGTGTAATCAGAAAATTGGTCCTAGGACCTTCAGCTAACATGTTATAGATGGCTTCAAGTCCCCACCTCTTACCAATATTTGTATACAAAGATTTGACATCGATAGTCACCCAATAATAGTCACTATTCCAACTAATCTTGGAAATAGCATCAATCAAATCTTGAGTATTACTAATATGAGCACTAACCTTATTTAAATAGATTTTTAACTGAGAGTCCAAAAAGTTGTTAACATTCTCCACAAAAGAGCCTATCTCTGATACTATCGGCCTCCCAGGGGGCTCAACCAAATCTTTATGGACTTTAGGTAGTGCATATAATATAGGTGTGGTAGGGTCTTTAACATACATCTTTTTGACATCACTTTGTGAAAAAAATCCTAGTCGTTCTCCCCTTTCTAGTAAAAATAACAATTCTTCATTATAAACTTTGAGGGGATCACCCTCAAGTTTATAGTATTCTTCACTATTAGAAAGTAGTCTATAAACCATCCTACAATAGTCAGGTCTATTCAAAATAACCCAATTACCTCCCTTATCAGCACACTTAAAAATATACTGATCTTTTAAACCTTTAAGATTTTTTAAAGCTTGCCATTCCTTTCTATTCAAATTGAAATGTTTTTTCTCTTTACAAAATTCCCTAAATGATGCTTCTGTTTCTTTAAGAAGCACCTTCTGGAAAATTGAAATAGCTGGTACTGAAATTACTGGTATGAAATTGCTTTTAACATTTTTAAATTTTGGCATCATCAACTTGCCATAACCAGTCAAATAATTCACATTTGAAGTAGTATCAGAACAAACTGAATAGTCATCATTTTCATCAGAAGAAAAATTACATTAATCATATTCATAATTGTATATGGATAGATTCATTAAACTCTCATCAAAATCAACTTCTTCAGATGATTCATTATGAACTTCATTTGAAACATTCAAATTCTTATTCATGTCCACACTAGCAAATTTTTTAAAATATACTCTCAGCAAAAGCTTACGAATGAATGCTTTAACTTCTAAATAGATATCAGCAAAAGTTGGAAAAAACATTGGAACAAATTTGCTCCCTTTACACAAGACATTTAACATGTCATTATCCATACACAAATCAGATAAATTAATACATTCTAATGAAAATGCGTTATGAGAAGTTCTGTTTAAAACTTCTGTTATCAGACCTTCACTTGTAGCGGATTCGCCCCTTTCGGCCATTTCTCCCATTTCTTCCCTTATTGTGATTGTCGTTTTGAAAGTTCACATTATCCGTGAAAGTAGAGTTAGAAGCCTCATTAGGAGCTTCAGAAACATCCCTATTAGGAGCCCGGTTAGATGCAGCAGTCCTGGCAAACGAAACATTCTTGGCAGCAGTATTTTGTTCCGTTGAGGAAAAAGAAGACGCTGAAAAGTCTCTTCGCTTGAAACTACGTGTCCAGCTCCTCCCGCTAGACCGATTACGCACAGGTTCACGCTGCCAGCTGAAAATAATGCCTGTATCATAGTCCTTTAAGCCCCGGACTAGTTTTCCATGCTTTTTTTGTACTATATCAGCCTCCAATTTGCTTATTTTATCATTGATGTCAACCATTTGAGCTCTATAGTTCACTTCGGCTAAATTTTCATTTTGCAATGCTGAAATCTCTTGTTTAAGCTTATCATGAGACCTTTTGTTACGTTTTATCAGTGTACGGAGCCAGCCTAAGGTACACTGGAGAGAAGTTTGCTTCCATTCTTCTAACAAGTCGGACTCATCGTCCGAAAATGGTGCAGCAGGTAACTTATCAACCCGTAGCCCTCTGGGGGTAACATTGAGGCTTAAGTATTTCTCCAAAAGTCTGGTGTCAAAGTAAAGAGCAACCTCTTTGGCCATTAATTTATTTAACATAGCAAACCAGCCATCTGCATCCGTATTTCCCCCCAAGTTCCAAGGATCAATATTAGTATACCTTTTCTCACGCTCCGACACCATCTCCAGAAACAGTAAAGTATCTGATCCAGAGCTCCGTTCGGAGCTCTCATTACGTGACATTGATAGAGTTAATAGCAGTAAACACAAAATAAATCATCCAAAAAATGTCCCTGGAAAAGTACGGCTTGGACCAAAAGTAGAAACACAGCAACCATTGCAGGAGCTCCATCAGTGCATATGCCAGATAGTAAACTCCATTTAAGCCCAAATCTCTCGAAGACTGTGTTGACTGATTCAAATATATCTGCACCTGTAGTTGTTCCTTTTAATGGCTGAAGAGCCACAGCGGAACTCCGGTCTGCTAATGATTGGCAGTAGATTTTTACGAAACGCTGAGGTGCCAGCTCGACGCCCAACCTTCAATGAAGGCACACCTATATATGCACGCATGTATTTCAAATGCTACAAAACTGCAGGGAAGACATGCAGACTCCACACAGAAGGCACTCCCAAGCCCAGCCGAGAATCGAACGGGAGAACCTCTTGCTGTGAGGTAACAACGCTACCGCCGTACCACCGCTGCATTTAATCATGTTTATTCATCACTATAAAACGTCTTCCTTATCAAGTTTCATACTTCTTAGGTTCCCATTTGACCAATAAGATTCTTTTGCTGAGGGGTCACATTATATTATGTAGAATATGGATGATTTTTAACATATATCTAATATCTAATTCACAAATCCACTCAAAATTCTGTAAAACCAGATTTTGGGGGTGGGTTATGTGTAATAAGTAATCTTAAGTTTCCATAAGACTCGTTGTTAAAAACTCATTTGTAAAAAATAATTTTAGATCTAATTTCCTGACAAAGAAATTTAACATGCTTAGTACATCAGTGGCACGAGCTCTTTTAGCTGGTGCAGAGGAAAAACCTTTACAAAAAAGTTTAGCATGTAAATTAGTTATATCAAAAGAGCTAAAGTTATAAACTTTGATATCACCATAATTATTAAGAACGACATGGCAAAGGTTGTCATTAACATTCCTATTATCACTGGTAGAATGAATCACCACCTAGTCTTTTGGTAGTTCTGTTGATTTCCCCTACATGACGGTGTAATTATCTGAGGTGATCATAAACCCTGTTAAACTCGGGCATCCAAAGGAAGTTCCCAGTTGGATACATCTCTTAATCTAGACAACATGTGAAAAACAAGGAGAGCATCTGCTAAGGCACCTGTACCTATTCATCACCGGAGGTGTGGCATTGTGAGCTATTGCCAGCTATGCCAGCCGAAATAGGGCAGTGGATGTGAAACATATGCCAACATAGCTTAATGGAATTTTGTTAAAGAATTATATATCATTTGTACATCAAACTGATTGTACAGATGCTTGTGTTGAAAAATGTATTTGAAAAGCTGTTTGTGCTAAAAATGTACCAACAGTGGGTCCTCACTGTATTGTAACTGAGGAAATTTATATATGTTAACAGAGGATACTAGTAGAGAAGAGGTTAATCTCAGTCCAGCTAACTTTGAAAAATAGTAAGAAATTAAATGACTTAATTTAGGCCATAAAGACTGTATCTTACAATTCTGACTGCAGCCAGAGACAACATTTCTGTGCCAGAGAATGGTTTATTAGCTCCTGTAGGAAGAGTGGAAGTGTTTTATAGCTTCCAGATGCTATAACACATCTCAGCAAAGCTCTGTGTGAAAGGTAACACATATGTGCTAAATTCTGGTTCAGTCTCTAGCCAACGGGGTAATATGGGAACCAGAAGTCAAATGACCAGATGTACATTACATCATTCTGTAAGCCAACTTTGTAATGATATTTTAATATCAGATGAGAGTGAAGTCTCAAGGCCATCTGTTTATGAAAACTGACAAAGAAGGGCCCCTAATCTACTTCATCTTGCCTTTCTCTAGTAAGTTTCTAGGTAATAGTAATTTTTTAAATGAGTCAGGAAAATATAGTGAGATTACTTAAGTACTGTTTTTCTGTATCTATGTGAATCTATTCATCTGTGTTATTTTAATATTTCCTAAACTCTGGTGTTTATTGTAAATAGATATTTAGTATTTTCATATTCTTTTATTAATTATTATTAAATATATTTAAACATTTCATTGTGGCTGGTCCTTTAGAGAAAAGTTTAATCTTTGAGAGTACTTATGTCTATGTGGTGACTCTGTGGCCACTCCTAAAAACCTGACTGCATTGGTCAAGCACTACCATTTGCATTAATATTAATTTCACTCAGTATAATTGGGTACCCTTGTAACAGGCTCAGACCAGCTGGCTTTAAAGTGTCTGGTGGCAGTAACTACCTTATAGTCAGGACAGAAAGGGGTATAGCTCGTAAATCTGTGCCAGCCTTTCTGACATGTGTATGTGTAGGTGTGTGTGTGTGTGTGTGTGTGTGTGTGTGTGTGTGTGTGTGTGTGTGTGTGTGTGTATGTGTGTGTAAATCGAATCTCAAAGAGTGTGTGTGTCAGCTGCTTGGAGAAGGGACACAAAGCACTGGTTTCACAGACAGGGTGCCGGAGCACTTGGCTTGAACAGTCAGCCAAGGGCTCAACTCGATAGCTGTGCCAGTGGGGAGTCTTACTAGGGACCTGGAGGGAGACAAAAGGGAGAAACCCTAACCCTAGACAGAGTGTTCCCTGTGAGAACTTAAGGGAAATTGTGTTTGATGCCAATAGCTGCATCTGGAAATACTGTATGTATCTATTTTTGTTCCAAGTGAATATTCCTCTCCAGTGTCAGTGTTGAGGATTCAGGCCCTTGATTAATGGCCCAAAGAGGGGATATCACAAGAGGAAACCAACTAATCCATCCCAGATGAATCCAAACCCTCAGACCCAGAATCCTTCTAAAAGAGGATTCTTAGATGGGCGATCAGTAGTGGAAGGTCCAGCATTACTGATAACCTGGGTGTGCACCCCCTAATCATCTGCTTGTACAATGGATCTAGACATAACCACCAACCCTCGTAAAAAGCCAGCCAGCTGTATTTCTGCCTGGTGGGACTTCTGTCTTTTCTTGGAAGGCACTGCACTTGTGGGAAAATCCCCAGGGGATAAAGTATCAATATTGGCTACAAGTTCTGCACCCCTGACCTCCACTGCATCTAAAGGGTAAGGTTTTCCCATACCCTGCAGTAGTCAATGGTAAAGCCCCAGAGGATGTGTCTGATCCTTGTACCATGCACAGTTGTGGGACTATGCCCACATATGGGGACCAGAAGGTAACAAAAGTATGTGGTCCAATAGCCTGCCTGAAGCTAATGTTACTGTGGAGTCACATGCCATACACAGAGGCATACATTTTGGTTTATTTTTACTTTTTTTTCTGCATAAATGGGAAAGGTGGTAGTGGAGGGTAGTTAAATCCTATCTGAATCTATCAAGACAAGGGGGAGAAAACCTAGACAGAAAGGCCACACTGAGACCAACGACTGGTGTCAGAACCATGGCCTTAAGCTCAATGCCAAAAAATGTGTCATCCCCTTTGTGAAAAACCTGATTCCCATGAATTACCACATTGATGGTAGTTCACTGAACACAGAAGGCATTGTAAGAGATCTGGGAACACAGGTTGACAGCAACCTCTCTTTTGACCACCACATTGCCTCTGTGGTCAGAAAGTCCTTCTGTGTGGCACATCTCATTACTAAGGGTTTTGATCCAAGAAGAAAGTGGTCATTATCTCCCTCTACTCTT
The DNA here is from genome assembly GCF_019279795.1 of Protopterus annectens. NCBI lineage: Eukaryota > Metazoa > Chordata > Ceratodontiformes > Protopteridae > Protopterus > Protopterus annectens. Next base: position 1,454,936,268 of record NC_056725.1, on the reverse strand, counting down.
CCCTCATTAGGCCAATCATCAAGTACAAAGCCCCATTTGGCATGTACCTCACTAGACAACTGTCACAAAAGTAACTCACAAAGAGGATCCTAGGCCTTAAACACTTTCCCTATATGGAAAGACTCAAAAAACTCCAACTATTCTCTGTCTCATATCGCTTACTTAGAGGTGATCTCTGCTTGACTTACAAAGCCATGTCTGACCCAGCTCTGTTAGAAATGCTACATCTAAGGAAATCCCAATCCCTCCATACCACATGCTCCAGAGACCTCAACCTCATTACCACAATCAACAGAACAAGCTGGAGGGACAGGTTCATAACCCAGAGACTGCCCATGCTTTGGAATATACTTCCCATACATGTCAAACAGAGCACCTCACTGGCCCTCTTCAAGAGAAAGCTTGATGAGTGGATAGGATATAGAAAATTCACCGTGGGGATCACTCCAGTGGCTCTAGTCAACAGAGGCACTGGGAACTAAGGTCAGGTGGCACAATCCCAGGGTAATCCTATGGACTAGGCTTGTAAAGGCGCCAGGGCCATTAACCTAGTACACACCTATGAACCTATAAATTAAGTGCTGGATGCATGGCCTGTCTGGTGCCAAATGGACAATTCCCACAATGATCCCTCTAAATAGTAAAATTGAAGTCTCTTTCTATAGCAAAATTCTAGTGAATACTGTCAAAAAAGCAATTTCAGTGTCAGCACCAAGCACAATAAACACATAACCTAAATCTCTAATATAAATATAGCCATTTTAGCCTAATGGAAATAGAAACAGCCTAAAATAGCCTTAGACTAGGAATAATTATAATAGTAAATACAATTCCTATTAGAAATGTCACGTAAACAAAATGGCACCAAAATCACAATTTACCACAAAAAAGTAAAAAGTTGTAAATCTACACAATCACATCAAATAAGAATGTATCTCACATCATAGACAAGGAAATAAATATAAACTTAAGAAACATTTTTGTCAGAAATGTTTTACAAATTAAATGGTGGCCAACTTGTAATTTAAAATAAAACAAACATTTAAAAAGGGACAGATAAAGAAATGAGCACATAAGAGCAGAACCCAAAGTAGCTCCAACTGCAGAAAAGATCAAAGAGAACAGTTTATTGTGGTCTAGACACATGTGGAAAAGCAGAAGACAGTCTAGTAAGGAAGATATGGAACAGAGAGGAAGAAGGTAAGAGGAAGCGAGGACGTCCAGCAAAGAGGTTGATGGATTAGGTGAAAGAAGATCTGCGACAGTCAGGCGTGAATGTTGAAGAAGGCAGGAGTTTGGCACTGAATCAAGAGAGTTGGGGACAGTTAACACGATACCCTGACCCCATGTAGAAAAATGGGAAAAAGTGGGAGCTGATGATGATGATGATTTAAAAGCTGTAAATGTGTTTATATACCTTAAATAAATATGTCCCAAGAGAAAAAAAGCAAAAAACAGTATGTTTTGGTGTCAAAACTTTCAAATTAATCTTCTAATTAATGGTAATAGCAGTCAAAAATTACTTATGGTTCTGGCAGAATGAAACAATGACAGGCACTGCACTAAAATGGCATTAGTGCCAAGACTCCCTTCAACATTTATAAAAAGCCATAGAACACCATAAAAAGGGTTAAAACCCACACTGAAAGTAAAAAAAAAAACTTAAGACAGTAAAAGGTTCATACTGTAATTCAAAACACACTAAAGGCATCCTATCATTTTATCGCAGAAAAAAATATGCAAATTATCAGGATAATGTATTCAAGCACAGATAGAAAAAGGCAGAGGAAGGGGAAATAGGAACTTCTTATCAGAGCTCTGCAGTGCAAATCACCAAGTAAGCAGCATCCAAAGAGATGCTTCTCTGATGACGGCACAAGATAACTGAATGAGTCCTCTTTGTGAGTGCGAAGGGCTGTCCTGGTCCTGTCAGATGACTGGCCCTTCACTCTCAAATGACAGGCATTGGCGGAAGGTGCTCTGAGCTTTGACAGACTGCCAGTGCAAGGGTAGCGGGGCAGCACTACTCATATGCCAGAAAGGCAGTATGTTTGTTGAACATCAGGGAAAATATACTATAATATGTTCTCTACATGTGAACATTTTTTCAGGGTTACCTAAGCAAAGTTGTTAACTTATTTGTCAAATGTATTAAAAGATGAAACATATCATTTTTCCACCAACAATTTGTGAGAGCTCAATATGTAACACATTTGTACATTGCAAATATATGTGTGCGTGTGTGTGTGTGTGTATGTGTTTATATATATATATATATATATATATATATATATATATATATATATATATATGTATATGGGTCTACTTCATATGATCGACAGACGATTTGATCGAAATTCATTTGGTCGACAGCTCATTTGGTCGACAACCAGTATTTAAGGCACTTAACAGGGATTTGCCCCCCTCCCCAATGTTGTGCGACCCTGGAGTTGTTATATATAGTTGGGGGGTGTGGGGGGGGCGAAACCCCCCACCTATTTTCATTTAAAAGCATGACAATACAAGAAAAACTACACTTTTTAAACGAATATAGGTGGGGGGCTTCGCCTCCACACCCCCAATGTGGAGGGCTGTGCCCCCCACACCCTCCCAACTATATATAACAACTCCAGGGTAGCACAACATTGGAGAGGGGGCCAAATCCCTGTTAAGTGCCTTGAATACTGTTTGTCGACCAAATGAGCTGTCGACCAAATGGGTGTCGATCAAATGATCTGTCGATCATATGAAGTAGACCCATATATATATATATATATATATATATATATATATATATACATATACATAGTGTCAGGAGTGTTTTGTGACAGACTGGTACCAGTAAGAGTGAAAGGGAAGGTCTACAAGATGGTAGTGAGACCAGCTATGTTATATGGATTGGAGAGTGTGATGCTGATGAAAAGACAGGCGTCAGAGCTGGAGGTAAGAGTTAAAAATGTTAAGATTTGCATTGGGTGTGATGAGGATGGATAGGATTAGAAATAAGTATATTACAGGGTCAGCTCAGGTTGGACAGTTTGGAGACAATGCCAGTGTGAAGAGATTGCATTTGTTTGGATATGTGCTGAGCAGCGATGCTGGGTATATTGGGGGAAGGATGCTAAGGATGAAGCTGCCAGGTAAGAGGAAAAGAGGAAGGCCTAAGATAAGGTTTATGGATGTGGTGCAAGAGGAAATGCTGGTGGTTGGTGTGACAGAGCAAGATGCAGAGGACAGGAAGAAATGAAAACAGATAATCTACTGTGGCGACCCCTAATGGGAGGAGCTGAAAGAAAAAGAATATATATATATATATATATATATATATATATATATATATATATATATATATATATATCTTCTTTTGCTCTGTTGACAAAAGACTGTATTATTCATTCCTTAAAAGTGTATTTTCAGCTTATGGTCAAATACTCAACCATCACTACCCTTCATTTGTTTTTTTTTTTTGTTTTTTGTTTTTGTTATTCATCTGTTAAATGGGTAAGCCAACTAGGTACAAGGGATACATACCTCTTTTCAACTGTGACCGAACCACAATGTTTCACTAACTGAATTGCCCAGTCATTCTGTTTGCAAGTGGAGACTGAATGAATCAAAACAAAAAAGCAAGCAAAAAATTGTTCCTTTGCTCCTTAACATAAGTGAGAGTGAAAATTCTCACCATCACCACAACATCTGCTACTTACAGTCAGTTTGGTCCTTTTATCAGTTTAGCATATGTCCTTCAGTTTTAACCAGCACGTGCCATCTCCTCTCCTGTTCCTTTACCAGTGTTTGTTTTGTTTGCATATAAAGGCTATGGCCAACATTATTCATTCTTTTACTTACTTTCTTTCTATCTAACAGGCAGAATTCTTTTCAGTCATAAAATGATGCATTGTTAACCACTTGTATGATACTCTATGGCAAAACACATATCTTCATGGCTTATTAGGTCTGACCATAAAGCAGTCTCCTTCAAACTAAAACTGAAATCAGAGATCTCTAGCACTCAAAGTACCTTTAGAAATTTCTTTAAGACAAACTACCCACTCATAAGCAGGAATATGCAGAAATGTACACCAGCACTACACTATACCGGCATGTACACAACTGCATAAATGCAGCTGTACCCTGTAAGAACAAGTGCAGGCCAAAGCCCAGAAACAACCCCAAATGGGGGAAGTACAATATCAATAAGCTTTACAATAAAAGGGAAAGAATTTTAACCAAAAATAAAAAGAGTAATTCCCAGAATGTTAGAACTATGGTCACTGAAATAAACAAACAACTCAGGAGCTTAATAAAATCCACCAAAGCCAAGTTTGACGCTAAAATAACTATCCAATCCAAAGACAATCGCAAGGAATTTTTAGTTATGTTCATAATCTCAAAAGCACAGCACAACAATGGGTAAGCTGATTGTGAACAATGCCATCTACACTAAGGCTGAAGACATAGCAAACCCACCAGCTGATAAATTTAGCTCTAACTTTACCCCTCTCTTCCCTGTCTGTCCCTCAAGATATACCTGAAGCTGGGTCACCTCCAGCTATCATACCAGACCAAGACTTAAAAGTCTATCAAAAGCTAAAATTACTGCATTGATGGGTCCTGACAGTATCAATAGATACATCTTAATTACCATGAAACACAATTTAGCCACACCCCTAACAACACTGTTTGATGAAAAAATGTATATATAAGCTATCCCACTGCTAAAGGAGACTCACAGACAAAAACAGTAAATCCAAAAAATATGTATAAATGAGTCAAACCACCACAGTTCAGCCAAATAAATGTCCAAAAGATGTATAAAAAGGCAAACAATTTATTGGAAAAAAGGTTAGCGCTTTCGCGGGGTTACCGCTTCATCAGGCCAAATACAGAATGAAAGTAAAAACCACATATTTAAAAAAACACTCAACCAATCAGTAAGAAACAATTAAAATAGAACCAGTTAAAAACAAACATGATCTTACATCACCTTCTGCCTAATAAGGCAAGCTTAAGGGAAGTACCACTGTTGAGGCCTGGAAATTCATAAGCCCTCATAGAGATAATCTATTTCAGTTCACATAATTCAACAGTGTTATTAAAATCACCTCTTCTTTTGCTGGGATGCAGCACTATTAAAACCCTAAACAAAAAAGTACTATGGCCTGGAAAAGATAAGGCATGATTAGCTAGAGCATTAGATATAACCTGATTGCATATGTTCCCTAAATGCTCAAGAATCCTTTCCCTGAGCTGACGTGTGGTCTTACCAATGTAAAAACCATTACAGGAACAGCATGTAGCAAGATAAACTATGTTCCTACTCCTACATGTTGCCACAAATCTAGGTGTAAAAATACGCCTGGTGACAGGGTGTGTAAAACAGGGATCAGGAGAGGTAGCAGAACAAGCTTTACAATTATAACAGGGAAGGGTATCCACTTTCCCTGAGGGTGTGGAACATACAGACCTAGGGCCTTAGCATAGAAGCGTTTTGAGTGAGATATTATTCCTAAATGTAAAGGAGGGGTGTTCTCCCACTATGCGTCTTACATTATCATCTGCTAAAAGAACAGGCCAATTTTTTCTAATGACATTACAGTAATGTTGTATATTATTAGAATATTTGAAAAATATCATGGGAGATCATTCCATGTTACCAGATTGTCCTCTATTCGTAGTGATTATTTGAGAAAAAGGAGCACCTCTAGTGCGTTGATTCGATAAAGCAGTCCTCCTAGAGTTGTTTATTGAGGTCTGTGAATACCCTCTGACATTAAAACCATCACCCATTCTATATATAGTCTCTTCAAAAGCCACACCACTGGTACATAGCCTAGAAGCTCTTAGACATTGGTCATTAAGAATGTTAGAAAAAATATGTGAAGGATGCATGCTAGACCGGTGAAGTAAACTATTCCTCCAACAGGGCTTCCTATAAAGCTGTGTCTCAAGGGTGCCTTCAGTGTTTCTTGATACAGTAACATCTAAGAAATCAATAGATGTGGAAAAGTAATTTAGACTAAACCTTAAATAGTCTGTACTACTTTCAAGATATCTGACAAAATTCAAGAGTTTTTCTTCACTACCTCCCCACAAAAGAAAAATGTCATCAACAAATCTAGCATAGTACTTAATAAAATGTTTATAGGGATTGTCATTATAAACATGTTCATTCTCCCACTGTGCCATAGCCAAATTGGCATAGCTATTGGCGCAGGGGGTACCCCTAGCCACTCCTGTTAGTTGCAGATAATACTGACCTTCAAACACAAAGGAGTTATTACATAGAATCAAATTTAGTAAGGTACAGATAACATTAACCATGTTACGCAAGAAATGGCCATGAGGAGAAATAAACAACCTAACCGCATCAAGACCCACTTTATTGGGTATAACAGTGAATAAAGTTTTCAAATCCAAGGTTGTCAGAAAAACATTATCAAGTACGGCACCATTTGTACAGGAATATAAGCTAGACAGAAAATGTTCAGTGTCCTTTAAAATTGATGGGGACTCACTAAGTTTTAATTCAACATATTTGGAAAGAGGTTCAGTCACCCAGCTGCACCCTGAGACAATGGAGTGGAGTGGGGGCTTGTGACTGTCCTTATGAATTTTGGGCAACCCATGAATTGTAGGAATAAGAGGATTCTCAATGGTCAAAGACTCATACAAATCATGGTCAATAAGACCACACATCAATAGATCATATAGATCATTATTCACATTAATAATACACCTATTTACATCTTTCTCTAGAATCTTCTTATAAGTACAAACATCATTTAGCATAGTACATGCTAGTTAAATAGTCAGATCTATTCAGTACAACAATTGCACCTCCTTTATCAGCAGGTCTAATACTGATAGAAGGTTCAGTTCATAGTTGATGCAAAGCATTATGTTCATCAGTGTTGAAATTACAAAATTTTGGCTTAAACGTTCCTAAAGAGGCAAAAATATAATTTTCACACAGTTTAACAAAAGATTCAGTAGATGCTGTAAGAGGCGGGCAATAGACACTCGGTTTATAAGGACCCTGTTTCTGTATCAATGTGCCATTTCCCCTAAAAAAAAGTTCCAAGCATAACTTTATGTGCAAATAGTTTGATATCTAAAATGACATCAGCTACATCAGATTTATTGCCTGGTATAAAGCTTAAGCCTTTGTTAAGTACAGATATTTGTGCTGCTGTTAAAGCATAGTTCGATAAATTATACACTAAACCTTGTTCAGAAAAAGTTTCATACCACTCCCTCTCACAGGTGAGCACACTTCCTTGGAGGCTTTTCTTTTCCGAGAACCTCTCGATAGAGAACGACCTCGTTGGTTCTGTGCATCCAGCCTGGAAGGTAGTGGTAAAGCCATAAAAGGGTGTAACGAGGAAATATTGTCATTATTTTTAAGCCTAAGCATTTCCTTCATTTTCCTACGGGCTCCTAGCCTGGAAAAGTCATCTGTGTAAGAACCATTCACTGGAGGAGCTCCAGCTTTAACTGAAGCAGCTTGCGTTGCATTCAAAGGATCTAAAGATGTAAGCTCGGCATCAGCAATTGGGGCCGTGGCTCCCGGTGGCAATGGTATGCCTTCAGAGCGCTCGTTGTTAATGGATTGATTAGGTAGATCCAAAATAAGCATATTAGAGGTGTTCTCTTCGGTCAAAGCAATATTAGTTGAATTATTGCTGGATGTGATCAAATAATTCAACTTGGGCACATTTAAAGTACTTATATTACATGAAAGTGCATTAGCTGTATTTGCACTAGATTTATCTAAGGAATGTGAGTTCACATCACAAACTTGCTGTACTGCAGGTTGAGCATTAGAATGATTAGGTTCACTCCTCGGCCAAACAAAAATGTGACCTTTAGTGAAATCTGAGTAATCCCCGAGTAACTTTTGTGTTTTTGTTGTTTAAGCATATATTCATAGGCTAACACCTCAGCACGCAAATTGTCAAGTTTTAATAGATAGTCATCAGATGAGTACTTAGATTTCATGATATCTAAATGGTGTTCAATGTCAGTACGAAGGGACATTTCAATTGGAGTGTAATACTCTATTAAAAGTCGTAGATAGTTAAAACTCAAATCAAGATTTAGTTGTTGCCAACATTTAAGTAATTCAGGTCGATTGGAGGCTTGGGTAGGCATTTTCAGAATCTGTAGTCCCCTTGGAATAACTTTATGTTCAAGACAAGCCTCAAAGTGAAACCTCTGCCATTCATACCTTTTTGGCTTGTACATCAAGTTCTCTACTTCCTTGAAGGCTCCCAGAAAAGCACACAAGCCATCAGTATCCATAGTCTCAACCTCTCCTTGTGTAAAAAAGTCAAGCCTTAGGAGAGGATTAGGCTAGTTAGTAACTAGTCTATGTCACTCAAAAGACTTCTATGCTATGGCCCTAGGTCTGTATGTTCCATACCCTCAGGGAAATTGGGTACCCTTCCCTGTTATAATTGTAAAGCTTGTTCTGCTATCTCTCCTGATCCCTGTTTTTCACACCCTGTCACCGGACGTATTTTTACACCTAGATTTGTAGCAACATGTAGGAGTAGGAACATAGTTTATCTTGCTACATGCTGTTCCTGTAATGGTTTTTACATTGGTAAGACCACACGTCAGCTCAGGGAAATGATTCTTGAGTATTTAGGGAACATACGCAATCAGGTTATATCTAATGCTCTAGCTAATCATGCTTTATCTTTTCCAGGCCATAGTTCTTTTTTGTTTAGGGTTTTACAAGTGCTGCATCCCAGCAAAAGAAGAGGTGCTTTTAATAACACTGTTGAATTATGTGAACTGAAATGGATTATTTCTATGAGGGCTTATGAATTTCCAGGCCTCAACAGTGGTACATCCCTTAAGCCTGTCTTATTAGGCAGAAGGTGATGTAAGATCATGTTTGTTTTTAATTGGTCCTGTTTTAATTGTTTCTTACTGATTGGTTGAGTGTTTTTTTAAATATGTGGTTTTTACTTTCATTCTGTATTTGGTCTGATGAAGCGGTAACCCCGTAAAAGCGCTAACCTTTTTTCCAATAAATTGTTTGCCTTTTTATGCATCTTTTGGACATTTATTTGGCTGGACAGTGGTGGCTTGACTCACTTATACATATTTTTGAACACTGTTTGATCTCAGTCTTCATACAGGTTTTGTACCAAGTGAATGGAAAACAGCTACAGTTATTCCCCTGCATATCAGAAGACCTTCCAAAGACCCAGGCAATTATAGAACCATAAGTCTGACCCACCTCATATGCAAAGCTATGGAAAGACTTATCACAGAATTAATCAATCAGGACAAAGGGAACCTCCAAACACTGGATCCATCTCAATTTGGATTCATCAAGGGCAGTTCATGCTTACTCAACATGTGGGACCTTTTTTTTGAAAAGGTCACCAAAGCAATGGATGAATGCAAAACAGTACACACCGTATACCTCAAACTGACCAAAGCTTTTGACACAGTTACCCTCTCAGGCATAGTAGATAGTAGAAAAGCTAAATAAACTGAGAATAAACCCCTGTGTCACCCGCTGGATTGACACCTGGCTCACAGTCAAGAAGCAGATAATCAAAACAGGAGAAGCAACTACCACAAAGAGACCAATCACCAGTGGAGTCACCTTAGGGTTCTGTGCTGGGACATCTCCTGTTTGGCATCCACTTTTCTAAAGTAAACCAATACCAAAGTGCTCTGGCTGACTAAGTTTGCAGATGACTGCAAGCTAGGAATAGTCATTGAATCCTAAATGACTTAGCCATCCTTTGGGAAGGTTTGTCTTAAATAAATAAATAACTGGTGCCAAAATCATGGATTGAAACTAAATGCCAAAATGCATTAGTGCATCCTTTTGCAAGCTGTCTATCCCAGGAACTACAACATTGAAAATAGCATCTAAGAGTTGACCCAGATGTTCAGGATTTGGAAAGTTATGTGGACAGTGGCCTAACTTTTGACCATAATGTGTCTATTGTTGCAAAGGATGTCCTATATTGCATGGTTTATAAACAGATTGTGTCTAGATCTAGGGATGTTATTGTCCCCCTTTACTCATGACATATTGGCCAATCATTGAATATAATGTTCCCTTTGGTAGGGATCTGTCCAGAAAATGCAACAACTGGAAAGCCCACAGAGCTACCTTACTAAAAGGATACAAGACCTAAACAACATGACCTACATGGACTAACTCAAAGCCCTGTCACTATACTCGGTATCCTACTACTAAGAGGTGACCTGTGTCTGGCATTTAAGGCATCCTCTGATCTATTACTGATGGATTAACTAAATATCAGCAAGTCAAATGGCAACAGAAATACTTGTTCTATGGATCTAAACCTCTTCTGCAACATCCACAGAATGTTTTAGATGGACAGATACATCTCACATAGGATACTGCTGCTGTGGAATAGAATCCCCATCCACATAAAACAAAGTTCATCCCTGTACATTTTCAAGTGCAACTTAGATCTATGGATGGGAAGCAGAAAAATTACCCCAGGACTGTTCCATGTATTACTAATGGATGAAGGCAGCTCCTAAATGCTTTATCCCATGCATGGGTCTCCTCAAATTATCTATGGTATGATCCCAGTTATTCTCATTAGGGATAATATGTAATTATCGATCATGGGATGAGTAAGGTCAAGCTGTAACTAAATGAGATAGGTTATTTCAAGCACAAAAAGGAAAACTGTGTAGGCTTAAAATGGACTGCAAGCAAAGGTTGCTAGTACTTACCTATAAAACTATAAAAAAACATTGTGACTAGATCAATGTGATACCACCTACATACAGCTGCCACTGGAGTACAGAAATCTTCAGCATTACCAATAGCCAAAATTTAGTTTTTTTTCAACTATGTATTTTGCTGACATTTTTAAATGTGGTTGAAAAACCTGTCTGAAATATACAAAATTAAACAAATGAGAGTACTATGGTCTTCTTGTCCACATTATTAGTGCACATAAGAAACACACTGTAAGACTATCCCAGTGTACAGGAGTTGGTTGGTTTTACACCTGTGAAGTCAGCATCCAGGATTTCAGAATGTCTTGAATCAGTGAAGGGCCAGTCAGAGGACAGAAAATGAGTGCTACATGACAATTATTTATTTCCTTTTCCCTCTTTGCATGTGAATTCAAGTGTGAGTTGGTTTAATAGTATCCACATCAGAGGCTAGGGGTGATGTTTCTCTCCCTAAAGATGTGCTTATTGTGTGTGTGTGTGTGTGCGTGTGTGTGTGTGTGTGTGTGTGTGTGTGCGTGTGTGTGCGTGCGTGCGTGTGTGTGTGTGTGTGTGTGTGTGTGTGTGTGTGTGTGTGTGTGTGTGTGTGTGTGTGTGTGTGTGTGTGTGTGTGTGCGTGTGTTGTCTAACGGAACTGAGCTGAGAGATGAGTAGGTGCTGATCAAAATTAGTAAAACTCTCCTGGCTTTAAGAAAAAGAAACAAAAAGTGATTCTCCAGGAAAACAATAAAAGGCGACTATTTAGTCTTTCTACTTACACTGCCAGTCTCCATCTGTGAAAATGCGAAATGGATAGATCCTGCAAAATGCTTTCATGAACCAAGAGAAGGTCAGTTAATGAACAGCATTTGCGAAACACTATGACTACACAGAAGACTTAGGAACTCATGACAGGATATCCCCACCAGCACATGATACATACATGTCTTAATGGCACTCTTTGCTGTTCTTTGAGAACATTAATGTGGCAAGAGTGATTAGTGACAGCTACTCTGTAGGTCAAACAATGTGATGGAATGGGCATTCAGAGTAGGAAACGATGCTGGAAAATAAAACATTCAGTCCCAAATATGTGCAAAAATATAATTTTAATAAAATAAACATCTGTGAATTCTTGAAAACACTAAACATGCACTGATATCTTGTGGCATTCACATTATAATAGAGAGCTGGAATACGGAATATAAACTCTAAAGGTAATGGAAAAATATAGTGAGTCACTAAATAACTGAACTTAATAATCTGATTTATAAAAAGTAGTTCTTTCTTACAGCATCTATCCACAGCAAAGATTATCACAGTAATGCAACCTGTTTAGCCCACAGGTTTGTAATGTGTCCTTATATTTAAAAGCTGCTCTGTCTCTCTGCATTTAATTTTATACTTTGCTAAAGATCAGGCTACAGCAGGCAGAGAACGTTAGATGTCCATGTAATTAGGTTAAAACATGGCTTTTCTATTCAGATCAGCTTACTTGTACAGGCTACGGAAGGAGGGTCAGATGGAGCTCTGTAATATCCATCCTCACAATCACATCGGGAAGAGCCTTCTTTGTCAGAGAAACTATGAGCAGGACATCGGGAGCACTGCAGGTCCTGGGAAGACGACTTATAGAATCCACGTCCACAGGCTAAAAGGAAAAACACATTTAAATAATTAAGTAATAAAACCAGATTGCACAGTATCATTTAAACAAATGGTCAGTGCCCCTACATAAAATTAAAACAAGCAGAATAAACGTGGTAGGACTCTCCAAAAAATAAGACTTCTTAAACTTTGAAAAATGAATCACATTTCTCCTTTGCACTCTTTGACCTAAGTAAATACTGCTAGTTTATTATTGATTTCCTATTACACGATATTTCTTTTAAGCAGGAACACTGCAAAACCTGAAGGATTTCCCATACAGATGAAAATCCCCAGTCCAGCCTAACAAAAGGGGCAGCAACTAGACTAAAAGGGATTATAACCCTGCTTCACATTTCAAGCAAAAGGTCAAAGGAGCACCGTTGCTAACATGGCAACCATTTTAAAAAGAAAGAAAAGGAAAGGAAAGAAAAACACAGAATTCCTCTATGAAATACTTAATGTAACTTGGCCCCACCAAAAGCCTAATCTTATCTTTTGCATTCAATACAGACAAAATACCCTGTTCCATTTTAAACCCTCATTAAACTTAGACATTTTGGAAAATGGCCATTTTTTTTTTATCTGCCCTCTTTCCTGAACAAAGCAAAAATAAGATACTGCAAGAAAAAATTGCCCAGAGCTCTGAGAACAAAATTATTTGAGTGCAATAACTAATTTGCAAACTAAACACTAATCTGAATTATTCACAACAAGCAGTACTTATCTAGTAAGGTTTAACATAAGCTACAACAAAATTTTCCACACATTCCTAAACCAGCTGTGAAGAACCTTTTCCATTTCTGAGGGATAAACAAAACAGTTATTACCAGCTCTGTGATGGAATTCTTTCAATGGTACTTCAGAAGAACCAAAATGAAATTCCATTTCATGAAACTACTTGCATCTTATGGAGCTGCATAGTCTCCCACCTGAAATGCAACATCCTTGGAAATTATTATAATTAGTGGGGAGTACATCCCCCTGCTTGTAAGGGACAGAGGACTCTGTCCACTAAGTGAAACCTAGTTTTAGAAGTGCATATTTTTTCACAGAATTCCACGTGATAAATTATATGTCAGCAAGTCAATCTACAACATAAATAAATAAATAAAATAATAATAATCATACATGTTATCATACGTTTCATATTTTCTGGGCAAGTTTTTTTTCCTTGTGACCGTATGATTCTTCTAGAGCTACATACTTAAAAGAATAAGTGTTTCTGCCTTATTTCCTTGTTTTGGCATGTGCTTTCTTAATTCAAGATTTGCATGTCAAATATAATAAATAAATGCAATCACTTTTACTTAAAATCTTACATTTATTCATAGGATCACAGATTACTACTAAGCTAACTGCCCTTGCGAGTCATTTTAAGCCTAGCCAATTATACCTTGTGAGATTCAAACTCTGCACCTTGTGCTTACAAGGCAAACACATTAACCATTGACCGTATGATTCTTCTAGAGCTACATACTTAAAAGAATAAGTGTTTCTGCCTTATTTCCTTGTTTTGGCATGTGCTTTCTTAATTCAAGATTTGCATGTCAAATATAACAAATAAATGCAATCACTTTTACTTAAAATCCTACATTTATTCATAGGTTCACAGATTACTAGTAAGCTAACTGCCCTTGGGAGTCATTTTAAGCCTAGCCAATTATCCATTGTGAGACTCAAACCCTGCACCTTGTGCTTACAAGGCAAAC